>NW_017278121.1:102114-151667 GCF_001594065.2 Cyphomyrmex costatus | reverse complement strand
AGAAGAATAATCAATACGGTCGCCAAGTCGTTAATTCCAATCGCCAACCATCACGCCTTCGTGCAGCGTTAAGCACAGGACGAGAATTTCACCCCCGGCTGCCTGAAGGGCATTCTTTTTTTCTTGGATCTCTCGTCGGTGAGTGGAGTTTCGATTTTTTTTTTTTTTTTCTTCTTTCGGTCTCGCAACGCGCAGAACGGCGAAGGAAACGAAAGGAAAAGAAAAAAAAAAGAACCGGGGGGGGAGACGATCGAAAGCGGGCATCCCTTCCACGATAATTATTTTCCGACGAGGTTTGGCGTCGCCTTAACAACGATCCGGTGAACGTCGGAAAATATCGGGATCAAAAGTGCACCACGTAGACGGAGGACTAAGATGCTACTCGTTTATTATTAGAAACTCGATATTCTACTGATATTGTTTATGATACTTAACCCTCGATCGATAATGTGAAATTTGTACCCTTCGTCTGCAATCTGGGTCTTTGAACTCTAGTGCAGAATTTTATATTGTTCCAGACTTACAGTATATATAATATATACACAGTGAAAAATACAATGTTAATTTTAACTTAAAAACGTATAGAGAAAGATTTTCTAAGACATGCAGAAATGTTTAAAATTAACATTTTTGTGTTAATGTTTAGTATCATGCGTTTTTAAGTTAAAGTTAACATTTTATTTTTTACAGTGTAAAAATTTGAAAAAATTTTGTGGAAAAAATTGAAATTAAGATGAAACCTTCGTGGATGAGTGGCTCCGTTTTGATTACTTCCTTTCATTTTGTAAATTGCTCTCTTGATTTTCATGAAATTCGGCCTGATGAGATAATTTGATAATGCTTTATTCGAGAGAATCCAGATAACAGAAACAAATTCAAAATAATCGATCCAATATGACAAACAGAATTTAAAGAAGTCTGATCATCATAAAACTTGGTTCAAGTAATTTTTAGTTGTCAAAAGTAATATCAAGTCGCTAGTTTCAATTTATTTGAAGCTCAGCAGGGTCACTCGAACAGTTGGATCGTTTGAAATGTGACATTTTCAAGCTAGATTCAAACTCAGCAATACAAAGACTTTTAAAACTGAGTTTATTATAATCAGATAATTTTTGAAATTTGAATTTTAGTATTTTGAGGTCGCTCAAATTAAATTCAACAGCAGAAAATTCTTAGAAAACAACGTCTTTTCCATGTTTCTTTGTTAGAAATTTATCCTAGAAGAGGTAAAAATAAGTTTTTAATATCAAATGAATTTTATTATCAAGATTAACCATGAATTTTTATTGTCAAAAAAGTTGAATTGCATTTTACTTATTTTGTACAAATTTATATATCTACCAGATAAATTTGTAGTAAAAAAACGACTGTGCCTTTAAAGTCTAACGTTGCTGACGGAGGGTTAAGTTTAAAAACATAAGAAATTGCGAATCTTAACTAAAATATACGCGCATTATTCTTGAAAACCATATTTATACAATTAGAAATCTCATTTATTCTCAATACGCGAAGAAAATAAATACGCCAGTCAATATTTTCATCAAAATACGTAATGTAAGCAGGATATCTGACTTAACCCCCGGCATAAATTCTCGAATTTGAACCAATTACTTAATTTTTTCCGAGCGGCACACAAGCGCTCCGCGCTCCTTTCTTATTGCACAACTTAGCCCGAAAACACCAGGGCAACGCGACGCGTAGCCGCGCGCGAGTCCGACGGAATAAGAACGGAACGAAACAAAACGAAAAGGAAAAGGGGGAGAGGAAAAAAAAAAGGAAAAAGCATAAAAGTACGTCGCCGGCGGTGGTCGTGCTCGCGAATATCCGGCGTGAGACTCGAATAGCTGCGCTCTTCCCGCACGAGCGTTCCTCCCCTTTTCCCCCGCGTCTTCACCCGCCCCGTATCCACGAGAACGCGCGCACGTCCGTGCGCACGTGACTATATACGTGCTCGCATGTATCCGCTATGTATACATACGTGCTTGGCGCGAGAGGCGAGAGGACTCGATCCCTCCGGGGAGTTATACGAGAAAGAACGGACGACACGCGGAGGAAGGGAGAGGGAGAAAGAGAAGTGTGACGAAGTAGGGACGAAGAAGGTAGAGAGAACGACGTGACACAGCTCGAGGGTTGAGGAAGAGGGTGTGAGGGGGACCCTCCGGAGGAAGAGGGACACTGGGACGCGCTCGTAACGAGACTCTCCTGGTCCCTCGTCGCAACGGGGCTCTCTCGGACGACCGGATCGCCATGGGACGAAGGCTCGCCGTGTGCCAGCGAGGGAACGGGGGTGTGAGGATCGGTCAGCGGATGGAGAGAGGCAGGATGCGGGAGAGGAGCGGGCGGATACGATCGGCGAACCGCGCGGCGCGTGATAAATAACCGAGCGGCGGCGGCTCCCGCTCTCCGTTCCCATCTCTCGCTTTCGCCTCCTTTCTCTTTCTAAGCTTCGTGGTGTCTACCGCTGTCTCCCTCCGTCTCCTCCTAACTCCTCCTTTCGATGGTTCCGCGGGTGCGAGCATCGCTTGAGACCGCTTACAGGTCGCGCCAAAAGACGCTTGGCGCTGCGGCTCTTTGACGCATCACCGACGCCGACTTCCGCGAGCGAGGAGAAGAAACGACGGACGTACCTTATACCCACACTACAACACGATGCCTCTGGAAATGAAGACAGAGGAGGGGGGGGACTATATTATTTTCGAGAGAAATATAGGTTTCCTTTTTTTTAATTTACTTCGCCGTAAGCGCTTTTTCGGACTGTCTGCCGATGATAGCTATTATAGTCAGGTAATTTGACGAATTCGGTACCTCGCCGTCGCGCCGTTTCCGTTGGTTATTTTTATAGCGGCACGATAGAATAAATGTTTTCGATTTTGAATCGCTAAAATTGGTTGTCTATTCGCACGGAGTCATTGAACGTTGCATAAAAAAAAAAAAACGTCCAGTATTTATCTTTTTGCACGGAAGTTAAAAATTTTGTAGCGCAGCGTTAAACGTGACCCCAATTTATATAAAAAAAAAATATTGTAAACATTAAAATATATAAGATTTGTCAGAATTTGTAATAAGACACAGAAACCTTTACAATGTCTCTTTACAAATATAGAGGGCAACTACAGAATCATTGAACGTTGTATAAAAGAGAACGTCCAATCTTTGTGCGAGAAAGTTAAAATTTTGTAACAAAGTGCTACAAACTGCACATTACTTATTTGTATTCAAAAATATTGTAAACGTTAAGGTGCAGCCACAATAGAAGGAATAAGGATTATAGTAATAAGGAATAAGAAATCTTAACCTATCAGAAATCGGATCATTAGTATACATAGTTTCTGATAGGATAAAATTTCTTATTTCTTATTCCTAATTCCTTATTCATTGTGACTGCACCTTTAAACAAGACTTAATACAAGACTCATCATAATTTGAAATAAGATACAGGAACCTCAACAGTGTCTTTATAAATGTAGAGAACACCTGTATCTTTTTGTGTAACCTCATTTAGAAATGTCTACATACCAACCGCGCGTTCGCAGAGTATCCCCCAAAATTCCTACTTTCGGAAACTATACTGCGATAAATAATAAATCCCAGACAAAAGCCTATGCGTTGCCGGTAACAAAAGCCTCGCGTCGTTTCATTACCATCGAATTACGCACGGCGGATATTAATTGACGTTGGATCTTCCATATCTCGCCAGTATCCCGGCGGCTCGATCCCGGCTTCGATTTCCGATCGGTGGAACATACGGACGGAAAAGGCCGGGCTCTCTCGGCTTGCTCAGCGGTCTCGTCGTCTTTTTGCTAACGGCTGTACCACGGTGCCGTCGCGGTGCGGCACGGCGCGACGCGGCGCGGCGCGGCGCGGTTCGGCGTGGCTCGGCGTGGCTCACGGCACCGTTTATCGCGCGGGCTTGAACTCTTGGAGCGGCGTTCGGCTGGCGCGACGCGGCACGTATCTACCATCGAGCACGGCAGGAACGAGGCTATTACGCGAGCGCGCATACATATCTACCCCGTAGCGAGGAAACGAGGCGATTCCGTGCTAGCGAGAGCGGGTGAGAGAGAGAGTGAGAGAGAGGGACAGGGTGGTAGAGGGAGATAGCGCGAGATGGCGATGGAAAGAGGAAACGAGATGGCGTGAAGCACGAGGAAGTGAGAGATAGGCGAGGGAGAAAAAGCGAGGCAACACGGGGTGTTGACTCCACCTCCGGACGATTTCGAGCGGTTCGTGCTTCCAGGATCAGCGGAAAGCCTCGCTAACGCGGCGGGATAAAGGCGAGAGCTCCTGGCGAGAGCGGCCGCCCGCTGAAACGAACGAAAAACAGGCAGTATCCATCATTCCCAGCCAGCCAGCCAGCCAGCCTGGGCGACGGCCACTTCGACGACAACGACGACGGCGACGACGAAGACGATGACGACGACGATGTCGAGAAGGAAGAAGAGGAAGGAGGATAACCTAGGAAAAAGCGATAGCGATACCGAGATGAGCGCGAAGGCGTGGCGGAAATCACGTCGACGGCTTCATACGACAGGCGTCTTGGAGAGAAAGAGAGACGTTAACCCGCCGTTAAAGGCTATCGTCCCGTTTTTAGGTGCAACCGGAGTCCAACTTGCGGCTGCGGAGTAAGGGCTTTCCGTCGGAATACAAGTTTTATCTTTCTTGTAGGAATAATTTTGGTTTGTTATTCTACGAGTATTCGTGTACATAGTAAAGCGATAAGAAAATAAATCGAGAAAAACACATGAAGAAGTGTGATTTTTAATTATTGAAAGTTAACGGAATTTTAATGGTTCGACCATTTCGCGATTTAATATCAAAATTATATATGGTATTTTCCAAATATTCGGACTATCGTAGTTGATACTCGAAATTCTTTTCTGAAAACGAGGAAAACAAGACATGAGGAGAAATATAAAATCCTTCACGAATGAGTTATTTTAGTACGCTGACCAATTAACTATATATTTCCTCCTACCTCCTCCAGATACGGAGGATCGCTAACTGCAGTTAGTGAACTCCGTAACCGACCCTGAAATTATCCCCGTAATTACGCGAAACTTAGCGGTGGTCGTCGTCGTCGTCGTCACCGCCGTGCGTGAGCCGTGAGGAGAGGCAAGCGTTCTCGCCGGCATAATCAAAGGTAACCCGTCGGGAAACTTCACGGACTCCATGACGATACGCGACGCGAGGGCAGACGCTGCCAGAGGAGTTTCGAGATTAAATCGAAACTTCTCCGGACTTTCGCGTGGTAACGCCCGCGTCGTCCGTCCCTTCATCCATCCATCCATCCGTTTCCGAACGGAGCAGAACTCGGCTAACGTATTCTGCCGTCCGCCCACGTGACGCCACTGGATCCCGGTTGTCGCGCACGTGGGTAACGCCGTTTAGAGTGGCGTGGCACGAGTAATCGAGTTTCGGGGGCTCACGCGCCGCGATCCGTTTGCCAGCCGGACCGAACCATCCCAACCTGCCGCCCCCCCAGCCCCTTCCGGGACTACCGTTTGCACGCTCTCTCTCCCGCAGCATCCCCCGCAGCTTGCCCCCGACGTGACCTCGGTTGAGCGATCAGTCGGCTGATTGGCGGCGCGGCGAAATGAACGAAACGAATACGTAGCGTCCCCTTCGCACCCCCGACCTACCCCCGGCCGAGCCGCGTACAGCCCCCGCACGTACGGCGTACACGAATGCGCTAAACTGATCGCACCGTATAGAATGCGCGAGCGGACCTATATTTGCGGTTGTATATAGCCGCCACTTTACAGGGTGTTTTGGACGAGCGTTGGAAGTGATGTGTGCGTAAAGAGCGATTCAGAGATCACCGCGCGCTTTCTCGAAATTGTAGGTGACGGAGAGGATGAATCGAGGTGAATAATATTTACGTCTCTCTCAATGTTGAAACACCGATATCCGTAAATTCATTGAGAATTTGTGTAGGAAAGAACGATTTTGCTAAAGTATCTAAAAATTTTGCCGAAAATAATTTTGTTGGATCGTCAAGATAATTATGTAGGATGGTCAAACTGATTACTGGTATGTGTGTTAAAACTTTTTACAGCATTGTTCATAATGTTCTGACGTAATTATTTTGATGACCCAACATCAAATGATAGCACAACAATTTTTAGAGTTGCTTTAGTAAAACTGTTTTTTTTAAACGTTAGTTTGAATGAAATTTCAATTTATAGTTTCACAAAGAATGAATTAAAGAAATTTAACAAAATACGCGCTATTAAAAAAAGATGGTACATAAGACAGTCATCTTTTCTACAAGTGATTTTTTGTCAGAAAAATTATAGTATCATTAGAAAATACTCGAAAAAATTTCAATATGTATAATTTACAATTAATTATGGATGATAATTCTCCACTTGAATTAACAATTAGAAGAATGTTTACATGATAAATAACGAGAGAAATAGTTAATACATATAAACTATTGTATATTGAATAAACTAGTATAATGAGTGCGCTACATTAGTAGTTCTATACTGTCATGGTTGTGCTGAAGGCAAATATGAAAAATTAAAGGCGCTTTACGATGCGGTACGCGGACAAATTATGATTGCTCATAAAGTGCGGTGATGAAAGGATCGGCGCGGTAGGCGTGACTATATAGGAACTAGCCCTGCATTCTTAATTATCATGTTGGTCCTTCTTTCGAATCCTTCGAAAATAAGTCTAAATTATTTACAAGTAATTCTCTTGAAGAAGATAAAAAGTAATAAGCGCAATAAAAAAATAATAATCACGTTAAAATATAATCTGGACTACTTCTAGTGGCACGAAAAGCATATCAAGGATTGAAATAAATGACGTCTTATAAGATACCAGAACAAAATAAACGGAATTGATTAGAATATTTTTATTTGTTGCTAAAAAGAAAAAAATTCGTTGCTTTGTAAGTTTTTTTAAAAAATATTTCGTTAAAATTTACTAATTTGTTGCTCATAAAGTATACTACACTGTTAAATATTAAGACGCAAGAGTAATTTAATCTCTTGAGTCAGTAACATTTCATTTTTAACTTTCGTGTGTCTCAAAATGTAAATCAATCAAACTATTTCTGTGGTTGAATTACTTTGTGTTGTTGTTTCAAATTAAACACTCAAATTAAACAATAAATGACCTAAATTTAAGTTAAATTTAATGTCTTTTTTAGTTAAATTTATTTCTATTGTTTTATAATTAAGTTAACGACTGCGTTAAGTAGAAACAGTGACGACCTATAGAAATGATTTAAAAATAAATCAAATTAAGAATAATTTGACATTGTATGATTTTAATACTACAAATTAATGTAAAAAGTGATTATATATGTATGATTATTTTTGCGTGTAAAAATAACACATTATATATCGTACACAGAAATGAGTTTATACTTTTAAATAATGTATAATACAGTGTCATTTTTACACTAATTATACACACACATATTGTAATTATTTCTCGCATATTCTGATTTGCATTGAACAATATAGTCCCGATGTCGTCTCTCTCGTTCGAGTTTTAATTTTTTGTATTTTACCGAACTGTTTTACACAACCGGCAATTTTGGATCGTCCTGTATAGGTGTCGGTACTCAGTTATATCGCGCACGCGGCGGAACGTTTGAACGTGGCGAACGGGGGGGGAGGCGGGGTGGCGGGGCTTCAGGGCCGTAGCCACGGGGAACGAGGCTAATTCAATGGATGCCTCCGACGCGGCTCGTGCCTCTCTATCTACGTATCCCACACCCTCTCTTTCCTCGCCCGCGACTCGACTCGTTGCGCGCACCGTCCCCGCTCGCTCGCCGTAATTAATGAACGGCTCGACGCTGCACGGCACAAACAACCCCGGCTGCCGTCACCCCGTCCCCTTTTTCGTTTGCCTGACTTCCAGCGCGGACGCGTAAGACGCGACAAAAGCGATACGGATACACTTGAGAAGAAGGTAGAAATAATCGAACCGAAGTCCATATTTCTAGATCGTGTTAAAAATACTTTTCTAATTGAGTGAGGTAATAAATAGAATGTTCTTTTTATTCTTTATCTCAAATCGTTTTTCACGCAGCGTGCCATTTACGATTAATTCTAAAATACTTTTGCGACAGCCAGTAGCACGATCGCATCTGATAACGATGTGCGTGACATTCTCGAAGCGCGTTGCACAGCCACGTACGTTTCATTCGCGTACGATACTTGTATAGGACGGTAGCGTGTGTTACGTTATATACGTGAACGTGCGAATACGTTCGCTTCTGAGAAGAGTAAAGAGAAAGGAATTAAGGGAGACAGATAGAGAACCTAGTTTATTATCGTTCTCATTATTTGGAATTTTTTAATAAATATAAAAAGATACAATTGCGTCTTTTTTATTTTATGTAGACTTACTTTTGGAATAAGTAATATAAAACAGAAGCCTCTTTAATACCAAATAAGTGTGAGTCGCCTGAAAGCATAAGTAAAAAACCGGGAAATTGGAGAACGCACATTTGGCGTCGTAACGAAATAAAAGGAAATTTTGTCCAAATGCAAAAGACTAATTCGAACTTATTATTACTCTGTATAAATGCATTCGACTAATTTTACTCCGTGCGTCTCGATTTGCCAAATATAGATAAACACTTACACATTTATGTAGTACATGTAATAATGACAAGTTATACATAAAAAAAATCTAGGCTAATAGTTAGAATTAGCCTTTTGTTTTTGAGCAAAATTTCCTGTTGACATTAAGCTGCTTATTCGGCAAACGGCAATATATATGTGTATATATAATATATATATATATATATAATATATATATATATTAGTAAAAGGGTAACTTTCCTGCAAAATCGTAATGCGAGCAGGAATTGGGATTGCAGAGCAGTGCATCGGGCAGCGCACGAGCAGGTCTGCGCGTCCCGGCTACTATCGAGATGCAACACGAAAGCCGGCTTCGCGCGCGCGACTTTTCTATCCGAAAATATTAATACGCGCCAGCGGAGCGTCGCATTGATACTCGCCAATGAGAAACGGCAGCATCGATTTTTATCCTCGTCCCACTTCTCTCCCTTCGAGTTCGTCGGGTCGCAGTTCGGATTCGAGGGAGCCAGACGCGAAATTCGATGCAGACGTGAAAAATTCTTATCTGGAAATAATAATTACAGCAAAGAATTATATAATGAAACTCTCAAATTTAAAAAATGATTGAAAAGAAGGTTAAATTTTTTAGTGAGAGAAGTAAATCTTGGTGCATAAAATAAAACGATTAAACAATTCAACATACACAATTTGAATTTGGTTCAATTTGTAACTATCCTCAGCAATTTTAAAATGTATTTAAAAAATGGTCTCGTATTCTGAATCTTTAAGTTGAATTCAAGTGTTAGTCACAGCAGTAATTACGTTGTATGCGTAACGATAGCGAGTGATAGCGAAATGATTTTAACTCTTCTGTCAATGCATGAGTACTCGGAATACTTATACACACAAAAAAAGTGTGTACTATACGCAAGTAATAATTATTTGTTTAAATAATTTCAAAATTTTATATTTTCAAATTTATTATAAGTTCATTACAAGTATCAAATTTATTCAAAATATATCCTAAGTTTAATATACTTTAGTCAAAATTATTAAATTTAAAAAATTCTACTTGCTTATTATACAAAGTCGCTTCTTTGAGTGTCAATCAATTTTATAATATTCATTAAAAAAAATACATTTTTATTTTGAGTACATAATTTTTAGTTTTTGACAAGTTTGTATAATAAGTACATTTTAAGATTATTATTAAAAGACATTCTCTTTATTAATGATAACCATTACTTAAAAGGAAGAAAAATACTTTTGTTAACGATAGACTGATATTTTTCTGTGTATATCGAATTTTAAACAGTAAAAATTTTAATACTTTTGTGCAAATTTCGTTATGATGCTTTAAATCCCTATGCTTTGAACAACAAGTTTGCACGGACTCTTCATCTCGTTTTCACTTTTATATTTTTAGCGAGAAGCACGATAGTGAAAAGGTGAAAAATTATGCAAAAATTATGCAAGGGCTACCGTTAAAGAACGAGAGTCTATTTTTAAAATCTTACAGTTTTCATTTTTTCTTGAGAGATTTAAGATTTGTTATAATTTATTATTATTTCTTTTTTTACATATAGTATATATTATGTGTTCCTTGCTTCAAAATATAACAGTGTTTCAGCGCCACTAGTGGCTTTTTCGTCTTGTAAAGGTCAATCAATAGCAAGCTTCTTAGAAAATTTAAAAAAATGGAGAGAGAGACGTGCAGTACTCAAGTCTGCACCTGAACAGATTTACTCGATTAAGCGCAAGTCGATTTATGGTTGTGACAAGTCAAAGCGAAAAAGCATTCGTCGTGCTCGTTTCATTTCGCCGAGCACGCTGAGCACGTTCCAAGCCTCATATCTTATTTAATTATGAATCACGGGACTAAATCGTGTTCGCGGATGCTCATTAAAGCGGCAAGACCATCGCGTGTATCAGACTGGCCGCATTAGCGACAAAGAATTCCCGAGACACCCGGTACTCTCGAAACGTATCTGATAACCGAGGCGCATTACGTTTCCAACGTGTATCGCGTCGCGCGAATGCTTGTGCGAGTAGTAGCAGCCAGCTAGTACTTAGAGACTGGAGAGATGGAATAAAATCGTAAAGCCTGATTCAAACGAGACGCTATTTCCTATATTTGATCTTCTGTACTTTGCGAAAATATTCTCACGCAACATACTTTTTAATAATATATGACTCTAATCAATATTTATACATTTTACATTATACTCGTTAATAATTTTTGTTTAATTTTTTTTACTAAGGGAGACATCAAAGAGTCATTTAAAGAAGAATATGCTTTGTTTTTATTTTTACTTTTTTATCTCTTGGAAAAATTAATAAATTCATCACATCAGTAAATAAATAAATATAGTAAATAGAGAGTTTTTTCACACACATACACTAAAATCAAACAAATTTAAAAAGATAAATTTTCAAAAAACAGAAACATCTTCAAACTGTCTATTGTATAAATACGGTAATTTTTTTAGTATACATATATAATATGTATAAGAACAATGTTTCAAGCTTTGAGTAACATTTTAGCGCCGTAACTCAAATTAAAAGATGCATGTATTTAGTTTTTATGAAAAACCTTTCAAATATTTGTTGATAATTAAAGAAACTATTAATTTATTTCAAATTGTCATCCTTGATTAAAATTTAGTAATGTTTTTAGTAATGATTTACTCTGTGTCTGACCATTCTTGCTTTTTTTATTATTTTCTCCTTTGTGCCTCCAGTTTTATAAAATAGTCTCGACTGAATTACAGTCAATCAATTACTTAATTGTGATCATACTTTTATATTAAGCCGATAATTTTAAGGAAAATCGAATATCAATTAGTAATCCATACAGAAAAAATAATGGAATATCTAAATTTAGTTTGATACAAATCTGAAAATAATTTTGGTAGATCATCAAAATAATTAAATAGAACAATTAAACGTGCTACAGTTTTAACAATCTAGCAACCGGCTTAAGCGTCTTATGTAATTATATCTAAATAAAATTATTTTTGCACATCTGTATCTATTAAAACATTGACATTTTAAAGAATAAGTGGATATTATTAATGCGTATTATTAATCATGCTGAATCTCATTTGCCTGGTTTTTGGATCTATTTTTATTTGATCTATTAAAATAGAGTTGTTACAAAACTGAAAATTAGAGAAATCAGGAAAATTGAAAGCTGTCAGTAAAAACAGAGAAAAAAAACCACGAAATTATCTGGAAAATTAATATTCTTAGCTTTAAAAAAGTTTAACTCTCAACTATAAGTGAGTGAGTTATTTGAATCTGTATATGAACATTTTAGTCGGTCACTATTCTTGTACAATTAATATTACAGAGCTGAAATGATTTATTTTTATCTGGATCTCTTTTACCATAAATATACGATTTTTGAAAGAAAAAACTGATTTTTGCTCTTTTCACAAATTGCAAAATGAGATAACTTGGATCCAGACATGTAAATTAAAACTCTAAAACGATCGAGACGTGTATTTGGAGATTAATGTACTTACTACATACATCACGTCTACGCAGTTTTCGGATACTTAACAATTAAAAATGCAAGCAGTGTCAGCAGCATTAATAGTAATTTACATTTTTAAATTGATCACTAAACAAAGTATTTATGGAATTGAAAAAAAAGAAGAAATTTTGTGGCAACCCTGTTAACTTTTGGACACTTCGGCAAAACGGTTCTTTTCTGCAGGAATGTATTGGACAATTCCATACAGTCTGAATCGGGCTTTAGAACCGCTGCCGGGGATCAGTACGGTCACGCTCGTGCAGCCGCACGTTCAAGCGTCGCGCGCTGCATGCTTGCGTAAGAGCCTCGCGAGGAAGGCGAAGGCAGCCAGCGAGCGTTTACGGGCGGCAATAACGTGGGGATATGTATAGCATTCGACGCAACGAGACCCGATATTTTCCAAGAAACCCGAAGGCGGGCGGGCTGCCTCCTCGCCTCCTGCATCGTAGGCAGCTCATTCGAGGGATTACGCGTGAAAATCGATCTCGCACGCGCCCGTGGAATGGCGTCGAAAAGCTGTTCGATTGCAAATAAAAGGAGGGAAGCCTCGGGAAAGAACTCCATGAATCTCGTAACGCTTTCAAAAATTCATCGCGATATATCGTTTCGAGTTAATCGATCGACGAATAAGTGTAATTTCATAAAATTGGACTCGCGCTATTTTGTTTTTTGTTCTCAAATTAAAGAGTGATTAATTAAACGTATACATATGTATGTTTACAATAATGTTTAAAATATATTTTTTAAGAAATATTAAAATCTTTTTAGGACCGTACAATTGATAAACAATAAACAAGAAGAAGGAAGCCAATAATGGTCAAAGCTGGATCACAATGCTTATTATTGGGTGTACAACTTTGCTTCCGCCGTTTTTATAGGTATAAATTTATACCTGTAAAAACGGCGGGAGCAAAGTTGTACACCCAATATAATTATGTTTGAATTTTATATACTGCGTATGTAGTCCCCCCGAAAATATTTTTTAAGAATTATCGTTACTTACTTTATTATAAACGAAATTCAATTCACTATATTACAACAGCCTATAAATCCGAATATAACACCTTTGTATTATATATCTCCCGAAAGGTGTTACGATTCGCCATATGTTACGCGACAAATGAATTTCCATGTGACGAGAAGCGATGTAATACCGCGTCCGTGGTACAAGTGTGCCGGATATATGTTCGCGTAAACGCGCGCGAAAGACGGAAGAGACTGGCTACGCGTGATAACACGTACACACGTCGCATGCCCGTGGCGCACATTCCGGACGCGAGATCGACGTGGCCGGGACACCGTGGGGAACCGGAGATATCGAGACTCGATATTCTGTTCAGAAAAAGAGAGAGGAATACATAGACAGATAGATAGAGGGAGAGAGAGAGAGAGAGAGAGAGAATGTAAAAGAAAAAGAAAGAGAGAAGAGCAGAGAGCCGTACGTGCCGTGTCGGTACGTCATGCACACGAAAGCCCTCCACGAAAGACCTTAGCGTCACCCTCGGCGGGTATAAAACGTACGTGCCTCTTGGCAAAGATCGCCGCGAAGTCATCTCTTTGCGTTTGCGGCGCCTTTCTTTTCACGTACTCGTAAAAGCGCCGAGTGTTATAGGACGACCTCTCGAAAAAAATAAGTTCGAACGCGGCGATTCATTAATTTTTACGAAATTCACGTGAGGAAAAAAAAACGTAAAGCCGTAATCACACTAGCGATTGCGCGATTGTGATTGAGGATTATTTCTCAACCAATCGGAACAAAGTAATCCGGTGACTGCTTTGCTCTGGTTGATTGAGAAATAATCCTCAATCGTCAATCACAATCGCGCTATCGCTAGTGTGATTACTGTTTATAGTGAAGCGCTGAGACGAGACAAGGAACGTCGTGTTCAACATGTGTATGTATATATATGTATTTTTCAGAAATTGTACGTTGTATTATTTAAATACGAAAATTGCAATTACTGCATTACTTCTGCGACGATATGACCGTGTGACTAATACATCTGTACTTATATTTGATATTTGACATGAAAATGTCACGTGGCAAGCGTACCGCGATCGCGCGATTCATAGAGTATTCATTGTACTCGTTATGGTCGTTCCATAAATCTTTGCACTTTCGGCATGCTGCTGCTTAATGGCGAAACACACAAAGCTTGTGAAACTAACGTATTCCATTATCTCTAGATTGCATAACATTGGCATTATACATCTCGCATTTTCTGCAAAGATAATTATTTTATCCTTTTTGATGACATTATTCCGCTTCTTAATCCGTTTCGAGAGTTAAAACTTAAATCACGTTGTAATAATAACTAAATCACAGTAGTCGTGTGAACATTAAAGATCTACTTTTAGAAAATCGCGAGTTCCAATATAATTTATTTTTATATTGATACAACTGCGTATAAATAAAAACAAATAAATCAAGTATCTAAAGATTCCACAACCAGAGAATTAAATTTAAATAAAAAGCAACGTAGGGCAAGCACAATATTACAGTTAATGTGCGTGTATTGACATTTTATTGACAAATTAAATACAAAATCAAATTGATGCGTAAAAATATAATTTATCACAATCTGAACGGTTTAAAAGCATATCACAGTTCAATTCCGAAATTACTAATTCAAGTAAGAAATTACTAGTCTGGACAGAGACGTATCTTATGAAGCCAACTGCCAAACTGTTAGGATTAATAGTTCTCCATAGACTATGTCAGGCGCTATCACACATCCAGTACTCGCTAGGATCGAGAAGGTCCGGCGATGACGAGGTCTGTCGATGTCAGGGGGATTGAGCTCTCGGAACTGCCGAGCTGTCGGAGAAGATGGAGGGTGAAAGGAGAGCGAGAGAGACGGAGGGAGAACGAACGTTCCTCATGACTTTTTCTTTATCGCGGCAGCGCCGCTCGTCGCTCGAGGTTTACGAGGTATAGGGCGGCTCTCTCGCTCGTGGGTATCGCCGCCGGGTTTCGGGGGCAGGGGACTAGTGCGGGCGGCGGTTATTAATAACGCCGCGATAAACCCGGGGTTAAGCCCCGCGGGGATGACGGCCTTTGGCAAAAAGCGGAGAGAGAGCTCGTCGCCCCCGCACCTTTATCCGCCCGTCTCCTTCCTCCGCTACCCCTTTCGTTCCTCCCTCACTCTCTCTTTCTCTCTCTCACCCTTTCCATCTATCTCTATCCATCTTTCTCTTTCGATGAGAGAACGCGAGGGCTTTAAGCCGAGGGTACGGTTGAGAAAGGAAGACGAAGGGGTAGAGGATGAAGAGGGTGGATGAAGTGGAGGAGTCTCGTCCGGACGTTTATCGAGGAGCGTATATCTCGGGAAAGGAAGCGAGGAGATCCTCTCTTTCCTTTGCCTCCTCCTTACCCTTTCTATCTCTCTGTCTCTATTTCTAACCATTTTTTCCAGCCGTCGCTACCCTGTGATCTTCCTCCACCCTCTTCTGTCCACCCTCGCTCTTATCCTTGCGTGAGGCAATGCTCAGATATGACTTGCTCAGACGTGAGGTAATGATCGGCGGAGTTTAAAAAGAATCGCCGGAATATCGAGAACAATAACTGACTTAATGTAACCAATTAATCTGCAAGTAGTTTAATCGCGTCTGTCGCGAAGTATTTTGGTATCTGGTAAAAAATATCTCCTACATTTACATTAATCTTAATTTTTTAATCCATATCGAAGATATTCTTAGGATTTTCTAATAAAGTACTGAATTAGAAGCTTCTCTTTTCCTTTCTTTCAAGAAGAAAGAGTATTTTTTTATTTATCTATGTTTAATCTTTATAATCAATGTTTATGTTTATCGTACACTATTTATTACTACTTATATTAATTGTTATAGGATATTATTGTAATATATAACATTTCTTAAAAATATCTATATTTGATAATATTTAAATTCACTTCACAATGAGTAAAAAAAAAAAATAACAAAGATTACTTAATTTCATTCTTTTTGTCAAGTTATATTTTATATAAGACATCGATTAATGTTGTTTATATTGTAAATAAATAGAAAACTAAAAATAATCTTCTCTCAACGTTATATTTAATAAAATCCATCAGAAATACAAACTGATTATGACTTTACGTTACGCATATAAATTATTGATTATTTTCGCTTAGGCGTTTCCTTCTCTTTTTGCAAAATCGGGCGACGTAAACATCGATACTGATATTCATGTCAAACAGACGTCGAACGGCTGATCTGTTGGGACGACTATAAATGAGATGCCGCGCCGTACTACTCACCGAGCATTATTCATAATATGACGCAGCTGCGTTTCCTTCGCGCACTGCCGATGCCGGGCCGCGCGCGTTATACCCCGTTAAGTTTCCTGAGGGTTGTGCGGAATAACGAAGAACTCGGCGCGCGCGTGTGGATGTCTCGAGAAGCGGAGATTACTCGAGGGAAAAGCAAACAGACGTGTCTTCCGCGTCCTTTCCGCCTCGAGTATAAAACAAAGACCCGCACCTCCCGTCCGAGTCTCGCGGACCTTAAACTTTGTTTAACTTGCCGGAGAATAAACATACCGCGTTGATTAATTGTTCCGTGCGATCGCAAGTATATCAAAAAGTGATTAGAGCGAACCTAGAAGAAACAAGCCGAGTCTATGACTCTTCGATAAGTTCCTTTTTTAAGTACAGAGTTAAAGGACGCATCTCTGAAACGACGGGATTGCCACAAAGCTGGAAATCTATGGGGTAAAACTATGGAAGTTTTTAGGTTGAGGAATTTGTGATAACCCAGATATATCAATGTTTCTCTCCTACGAGAAGTGAATATCTGTTGAACGAAATCATGTGACTTGAAATAAATAGTCAAACGAATCGACGAGGATTGAAGGAAGACGCAGTAGACGAATAGTTTGGCAGTTTTTGCAAAGGCCGCAATTATGTAGACGAGATGAAACGTGTCGCTTTTTTTTAACGAGCGTAAGCGGTTGGAAGTAAATCGCGAGAACCAGCCGCCTCAACGAAGTCGTCCCCTGGCATTCGCGTTTAATTGAATAAAATGACGAGCCTCGACTCCCGAGCCGTGATTATTAATGCGGCTGTCCGCTTGCTTTTCACACCAACAACCGCGGAAAGTAATGTCAACTTTTTTTTCATTTCCCGTCAAGTGATTCGCCTCATCTTTGTACACGCGTACTCTACGCGTGTAGACGCTAACTCGCAATTTGTTACACCCTTTGAATGAGGGAGAGTCTACAAAAAATTTCTGCGCTTCCAGCAGACTTTGGAGACCAGCAAGAAATTTTTCGATGATTTAACACCCGTACGAAGTTGGCTCCCTTTTGAAAAAATAATTTAAAAAATCATTTTAGAGGGCTAATTTCATCCTAGCCCTCCAATCAAGATCAAACAAGATTTAATTTATAAGACTAATTTCAATCGATAGATTTTCGTTCGCACATTTCGCAACAAGTCGATTTTTCGTTTACACACCTTTAGTTACAAAGCTAGTAAGGATAATTAATATTTTGAGGACGGTCAACTCAGGTAGACAGATTTAAATCACGTTTACTAAACTCACCATGATAGATAATTATAGTGATTTTGAGTACAGCAAATGCGATTTGAACCTATCTACCTGAGTCAACCGTTCTCAAAATTTTAATTGTTTATAACCGTTTAACTTAAAGGTTCGCAGACGAAAAATGGATTCGGAATGTTTAAACGAAAACCTATCGATTCATGCCATTTCGAATATACATATAGTATTTGAATCCATCTATCTGAGTCGATTGTCCTCGAAACTTTAATTGTTAATAACTTTTTAACTAGAGGTGTGCAAACGAAAATCTATCAATTGGTGTTATTTCAATCTCGTTTCTTTATAGAATTCGAGCCGATATTTTGCAGTGTGAAGTTATCCTCCGACATTTATTTGTTCATAACTGTTTAACTAAATGTGCGCAAACGAAAAATCGACTTGTTTCAAAATCCATCGATTGAGACTAGTTAAATCTAACTTGCTCGTGATTGGGGAGTTAGTATAAAATTTGCTCCTTTAAAATTGTTTTCTTTTAATAACTTTTTTATCAGGAATGTGCGAACCAAACTCGAAATGTGCAAACGATGAGCAATTGAATGTTAACTTTTTGAAAAGTTATGGGGTCAACTTAACATAACTTATAAAATTTATTAAATTTTCTAGAAAAAATTAAAATTTTGGTTTGAAAGAAGTTTGATATTCACACATCACGTTTTGATTTTCTTTCAAATAAGAAAAACAATTAAATGCAAGCAGTGTCAGCAACATCAACAGTAATTTACATTGCTATGTTAAATTACTTTTGATAAAGTATTTAACGTTTCCAAATTAGGATAAAAGTACAAAAAATTTCAAAACATTGAAAGTCAGGGAGAGCCATGAAATTTTGTTTGGTAATCAGAGAAAAGTTATGGAATTTTAGGACGAAGAATTTGTGGCAACTCTGATTATAGCAATTATTTGAATTTCTTTATACTTCACTTTTAAAAATTAATGAAAGTTTATTAAATATTTAAGAGATAATTATTTTATACTTTTTGGATACAGTTGCACTACCGAAATCGCGCCCATCCAATGAAACGCAAACCATCACTCTTCACTCATGCCACTACGAAAATTGCGCTACGCGATGGATGAATTTCAGCCACGTTGAAAGACAGAGACTACCGATGTGAGCGAACGAGATGGCGACTAGATAGTCAAGTGGAAGCTCCGGTGAGCTAATTAATTAATTACTGAGACTCGCTGCTGTGGTTAGCCGAAGGGTACAGCTGCGTTTTCTGACCCATTTGCCCACCCTACAACAATTCCGTTCTAAAGTTCGCCTGTTTACATCACCGAAATTTTCTCAAAAAGCACATCACACAAAAACGATATAGAGTTCTTTCAAAGTCAAATTGTTTCGTGAAGTTCCAATTAATAAAAAGTGTTATATTTATAATGAAAGAAACTTTCTACACATAAATTCCGGTCTTTTAGAAATTAAACGTAATTCTAATGCACGCTTTCCTCGGAATGTTCTCTCCGGTCTCGCACGTGTGCATCCCGGACGCACGATCTCTCCCTTCAATTTACACGCTACAATTATTTCCCCCAGCCGCACCCCGGCCCTTCGTTTCAGCGACCGCTGTGTGAGGGCTCGGCGTGCCTTCGAAAACGCGCGGCTCACACCGGCTAC
This sequence comes from Cyphomyrmex costatus, assembly GCF_001594065.2. Taxonomy (NCBI): domain Eukaryota; kingdom Metazoa; phylum Arthropoda; class Insecta; order Hymenoptera; family Formicidae; genus Cyphomyrmex; species Cyphomyrmex costatus. Next base: position 132,400 of record NW_017278121.1, on the reverse strand, counting down.
GATTACCCCGGCTAATGCCCTAATCTCCTAATTTCCAGCCGTTTACCGCGCGACCGTATGCCACCCTTAATTAGCATAATTCAGGGATGGCGTCGCGATCGGAACGGACTCCTGCGGAATTAAAATGGGCCAGCGGAAAAACGCGCTTCCTGATCCTCTAGGAGTTTCTTCGCTTCGCTAAGAACTTTAATGCTCGTTCTTTGTTTACAAGACGAGGATGAGGTCGACGCGGGAAACGGATGAAATGCGCGCGCTGTTAAAAGTTTTCTCCCTTACTCTTATCATCGATCCACATCGTTAGGAATTTTAATATTTGCTCTCTCAGCGGAGGAGCCTTTTGAAATTCTTAGACGTAAGATCGAAGAGATTTTTTTCATCGCTATATTTTATGTTCAATCATTATACTCGCTTAGAGAAAGGATAAAAAAAAGTTGCATTATTCCGGGAATAGCCGTCTAGGGTGATTTTTGCATTCCAACAAAAAAATAACGACTCAATAATAATAATTTATCTATTGAGAAAGTCCGCGTACTTCATATTTTTATTTCCCCTTTCTTTTTTTAGAAAACATTGAGTAAATCTATATATAATGTTTTTAAATACTATACAGAAAGGTTTTACTGAAGTATCCACATAAAAATTTAGCTGAAAAAAATTTATTGAAATATCAAAATAATTTATGAGACTTTGAAACTGTTTGCTAAGAATGTTAAAAATGCTTGCAGCATCGCTTATCATATTTGAGATACCTTAAACAATTATTTTCATAATCCAATCAAATTATTTTCAGATCTGTATTTAAATAAAATTTTTAACACTTTAACAAAATCGTTCTTTCCATGTATAATTAATAATAATAAATTTTTTTCATGTGTAGAATAATCAACGATACACTATATGTAATTAACAACTGTGATTTTTAATTAAGATATAAAAAATATCCTGGGTGATTGTTTACGCAAAAGAATTAGTGACTATTCCCGAGTTAATTTAAAGGAAGATAGTCGAGAAAGGGGAAAAGGGGCTTAGGAATACTTGTGAGATGATGAGATAGAGAAGTCACGCCGAATTTTTATTGCGTCGGCTCGTCAATCGAATCCCCGACACCTGCTGCAAATTTGATCAATGTAGGCAATTTCGTTTCAATTTTATAACGGCGCACTCATTCCGATTTCGAATCGTTCGCGGCGCTCTGATACATTCGCTTGATTGTTTTAAAACATCCGCGGTTAACCGTTACTCCGGCGCATCGATAAATAAAAAAAAGGGAGACGAGAGGAAAAAAAAACAAAACATACGATCAATTACGATTTACGGTTTAATTTGTAGCTTCATGTCGATCTCTCGCCTGCGGTGTACCGTAACTTTTCCGGTGACAAACAGTCTTTTTTTTTTATAAGCATATCGTATACATATCGTTTTTCAAGTGACTGCTCGACGTCAGATTAAGAACATTAATCTCTCCAAGTTTTGATCTTTCATGTATTAACGACGTTCTGTACACTCCAAGAAAAAGAAATCGTGGTAAAACAATTGTTATATTTATAATTAATCGATAAATGGCTGAATAAGTTATTTTACGGTTATTGCAACTATAAAATAGTTTATTCAACTATTACGTAATTAATTTTACATATAAAACTTGTTTAATTGTCACCTTTATAATTGTCATCTACGTGTTTTTTTTAATATAAAGAAGAAAGACAAAAGTTGCATTAATAACATCCTTATAATTCAAATAATTACATCATAATATTTGAAATTCTGGTTTTCTTACTTCTATAAATTATCACTTATTTTATCGTCATGAATGTCTCTCAAGAGCATCAAATCTTTCCAGTTTTATCGATTAATTGCAAATATTTGATTTTCCATGTTAACCAATACTGTGATTAATTACTTGATTTTTTAATGATTACCGTCAGCTTATTAGGAACGAATAAAAAAATGGACTCCCTCTGAAACTAGAAAGGGAAACAGCATCTTACATTACAGCGACCGTCAAAATTTTATTTTTCCTTTCTTTCTACGTATAAATGTTTATTAGATACTTCGGTTATCGATATGAATATCTCTTAAATAAAATATCAAAATCTTTTCGGTTTTATCAATAACCGATTAATTACAAATATTTGACCGTCCATGTTAATCATGACTGCCGTTAATTACTTGATTTTTTTAATGATTACCATCAGCTTATTAGGAACAAATAACAAATTTCCTCGCTAAAAATCAGAACAATGTATAGGAATGCCCGAATTTTGTTTCTTTTCTTCTATAAATACTCATTATATATTTTGTCATTGATATGAATATCGTTTGAAATCATCATACCTTTTCCGTTTTTTCAATAACCTATTAATTACAAATATTTGATTTTCCATGTTAATCACGATTGCAATTAATTACAATAATTTATTATTATTGTATTAATTATTATTAGCTTATTAGGAACGAATAAAAAATGAATTTTCTGCCTATAGAAGCCGGAAAGCGCGTAGAAGGGAAACGTCATCTTACATGCGGCGACTGTTCGATCACAGTCTTTCTAATTTCCCCCGCTAACGCGAAATTGTTCGATTCGGGAACTACCGAGACGTGTCCGGCCGTGGCTAACAAAGGTCCGCCGCATCGTTTCGTCCGTGCCGCGCGGCCTCGGGATGTGTTCTCCCTCGCTCCGTTCGTCATGCGACTCTCTCTCTCTCTCTCTCTCTCTATCGGCGATATCGCCGTCCGGAAAGCCGAGCTTGTGCGCGCTCGCGCGCGGGTACTACGTGCTCGTGGAAAAGTCTCTCACACCAACACGACGCTCACGTTGTGGGGGTTGCGTCCCTGGTGGCGTCATTACGAGGGGCGTCGCGTTTAGAGCGTCGACGTTGGGCGGCAGGCGATCCGTACGACGACGACGACGACGACGACGAGGACGAGGACGACGACTACTACGACTACGACTACTCGGGCGAGCTTGATGGCGCGGTCTCTGCGCGCAACAGTAGTCGGGGGGATAGAAGTGAACGGGTAGCCGAAGCAAGGGAAGACCGAAAGAGCTCCGAGCACGCTCGTCTCGCGCGCGCCAAGCTGTGCGGTATCGTGCCACGCCTGCGGCACGGCCGCGCGCCACTCGACGCGGGAGGGCGAACCGAGTACGGAGGTGGTAGGTAATCACCCGGCGGCTCGCGTTATAGCGTCGTTACGCCGCAGCGCCGCTATCGTCGTCTCCTCCCACCCCCTTGCCGCTCCGCCACTCTTCCCACTGTGTCCTCTGCCGGTTTCTCGTACCGTTTTCTCCCTCTCTCTCTCTCACGATTCTCCGTTCATCTCTCAGAGCTCGTTCGCTTCGGTCCTCTCGCCCACCACCACCGCCGCACCTCTCGTACTCTCGTCTCTCGTTTCTCTTACTACCACTTCGACCTAGCCTCTTCCGCAGCGACGACGGCAGCGGTAGCAGCTCGAGTCTCGTACCGCGGGCGACGTGGCTGCCTTTCATATACCGGTATACGGAATACGGTTATCCCCCTATCTCTTCTACCCCTTGGCCGCGTCTCCGCGCCATCCAGCGTCCTATCGCCTCCGACATCCAACACTCCCGGCACCATCGCCTTCTCACCCTTCTGTCGGTACTCCCGCGCGCCATGCCGTCGCCTTCGCCACCGTCGAGGCCGAGTTTAATTATTTCATATCGCCGTACACGGATCAACGCCGCCGCCGCCGTCGCCGTCACCGTCGCCGCTATACCGTCGCTACCAACCGCCCGCGGAATCCGACGTAAGCCGCCGACGACTTCTCGCTCTCTTCCTTCACCCTTCGCACGCCTCCGCGGACGCGACGTGACAGGGTGTCCTTCCTCCGCGTTTCATCCTCCTCTGTATCTCGGTTCACGCCACTCTTTCTCTTCCGGCGGATCGCGTTCGTCTCCGCTCGACCTTTCTCTCGACTCCCCTCTTCTATCTTCTATCCGCGTAACTTTTCCCCTCTTCCTTCCCCCCGCCCGCCCTTCCTCTCTTGCTTCCGCGCGCGGTTCCCGTTCGGTCCGTCACTTCGCAGTTGCTTTACGAGCCAGTAACTTTCCCGAACGGGGCGACTTCATTACTTCTCATTTCCTCCCGGCGCGCGCTTTTCCGCGGCCGCGCGTCCATCCGTTCTCTTCCTGCATTCGTTGTATACTATACCATTTTTCCATCTCACCGCGAAAACGCAGATTGTTTCGTAGATGCGATTTCGTTTGCCAGTCGTGTGGGCGAACGTCGAATGCTGACCTGTTTTTCAGTATTAGAGAGGGCTAAAAATATATTATTACGCGGAAATCAATGGACAAATGAAAAAAAAAACATGGCAGTGTAACATTTATTTCAAAAAGGTCAGCCGCAGACACACGAATCGTTTCATGTATTATTAAGGACGAATCAAAAAAAATATTATGCATTCTGTCTTCTATTTTTTTGTGATGAAAATAAATTTAATCGCGCTTACGATTAAATAGCGACATCGCACATTGATAAAACATGGAACAACTGTTATTTTCACTTATGAAATGTATACTTTTTAATTTATATTATATTAAAATACGTTACTCTGCAGAATATCATCGATATTCTTACTGTGTTATTGTAGAAAACTTGTATATAAATATATGATACAATTGTAATAATTGTAATTAAAAGTAAATATTATATATTGTAAGAGTATATATAGATAATATATATTATAAACTGTAAATTAAATATTTTTTTACACAGACGAAGTTTCATTCTTAAATTTTGTATTTTTGCGAAATAAATAAAGACAAAATTCCATTCTCAAAATATTTGATCGATTATTGAAAAAAGATGTTGAAAAAAATCTCAAATTTTTCCAAATTTTTTAAAAGCTTAAACCAGTAAAACAACTTCAGCTGGATAAAAAAAGATCCAGATTGTAGACGGAGGATTAAAACTGTCTTTTTTATACTCTACAATAACATTAAACGTTAAAAGGAAAGCAGAAAATAAATTAACATCTCCGAATTAACACCATCCCCTAATGACAAAAATGTAACGACAGTCTGAATTTTTGCATGCTCGTGAAATCTGTGCCGACAGATTACAACGTAATTCGGGGAAACTTAAGAAGAGCTTTGTAAGTGAGGTGACACGCCGAGAAACAGTGGACGAGCAAACACGAAGCCGGGAAGTTTCCGGGGAGTTAAAGAGGAGAGATCGATGTCTTGTGACGTCGTCGCGTTTCGTTGTCGTCATCGTAAAACTTCTTTGACGTCCCGCGACGATAAAAGCCGCGCGCGGACATCGACGGCGCGGGTGCTGTCGCGGCGATGACAAACTACGAGAACGGCGCGGCGGTGGTATCGCTTAACGTTCCGCGGGCGATTAATAAACGTTATTACTGCCGTCGCGCGTCCCACACTGCTACGTCCACCTACACTGACGTTGCCGACGTCGCTTTTAAAGCGCGCCGTAAACGTGCCGCACATAAATAACTTTGATATTCGCGTCGGCCGATCTTGCATCTTTTTTCCACTTTTCCCTTTTCTTTCTTTTGTTTTTTTTTTAATTGAGTTACCCCATCTTCAGCTGCCACGCGTCGTTTATCTCACATGGAAATGCGTATGAGATGAGAAACGAGGGAGGTGACTTTTTTTTTGCTTAATTAATTGCCATCTTTGCTTTTCCACGAAAAGAATGATTTTGCTGAAGTACTTAAAAATTAAGCTAGATACAGATTTAAAATTAATTTTGTTAAACCATCGAAATAATTAGAATGCTTAACACTATAGATAACCGACGTTTCTTACTTATTATAAAAGAACCAAGCAAATAAATTGATATAAAGGTTTAAAAAAGTGATGAAAAATTAAATGTTTTTTTAGTATATAGGATATAATTATTGAGCAAAATTTTAGATTAAAAGAATTCCTAATAATCGTTCGATTTTTCTACGAGGAAAGAACGTTTTGTTGAAATATTTGAACAATTTAGCTAAGATCTATGATTTTATTGGACCATCAAAATAATTATGTAAGAAATGCAAGCACGACAAACAGTTCTGCAAAAGTTTTGATATTCTAGAGACCAACTTGAGCATCTCATATACTATAATTATTTTGATAAATCAACAAAATTATATATTTTTTCAGATCTATATCTAGTCAATTTTTTACATTTCAACAAAACGTTCTTTTTATGTATATAATTAAGCATGAGAATGCAAAAAATGTTGCTATTCTAGCAATCAACCTGAGTGACGTATAATGTATAATTATTTTAACAGCTCAAAATTACCTTCAGTTCTGCATCCCGCTAAATTTTTAGAGACTTCAGCAAGACTGTCCTTCCCGTGTGTTTTTACATAAAACAGGAATGAGTCCGACTTGAGAAACGTCTATAGTTTCTTTTTATATAAATGCTGCGAGCGCAAAAGAGTCGCCTAGCGAAATGGCGCGGAGCTGGAACTTAAATCGTAATGATCATCTCGCTACGCTTTCCACTCCTTCGATAAGGAAGTAGTACCCCCGGCGCGCACAAAGAGCTCTCGGGAATAGCTCTGAATATTTAAACGAAGACCGTCCACTCGCGAGCGGCCAAGGACACACTCGAATTTCTCGCACGAGCGCTCCCTCGCATGCTCTCATGCGTGTATGGCACGCAGGCGAGAGCACGCGTATGCGAAATCGCGCCTCGGAGCACGTGTATTATATTCGCTCGAGAAGCGGCAAGAGTCAGGGATAAGGGAGAAATGGCGAGGAAGGGCGGGGACCGATCATGCGACATGACGAGAGGGTGCGAGCGACAAGATTCTGCGACCGAGAACATTGTCCCCCGCGCGAGCTTTCGACCTGTCTCTAAAGAAGGGTGGCTTAGCTTCCCCTCGTTAAACACAACGCGTTTCTACAAGGGATTGTCTCCCATCCTTCAATACGTAATTAATATATATATAAATTACGTGTATATTAATATATATAGTAATTTATATATGTATATACATTAAAGTGTATTAATATGTGTGTATATACATCGTAAAAAATAAAATGTTAATTTTAACTCAAAGACGTTGAGTGGATTTTCTGAGACATGCAAAAATGTAAAAATTAACATTTTATTTTTTACAGTGTATATATGTATACATATATAATTAGTTTATAAATTTTATTGACAATTTGTATATATTTGCACGACTTTTTATCACATATTTGGATGAGAGAGACGGTCGTTAACTTTACTTACGCCATTCGCAATTCATATTATCAGTTACGCGGTTATCGACGCGAATTATTGCGATGTAGGGGCGGATGCACTGCAAAGTCACGAAAATATAAATTCTACTAGGACGAGGACATCCGCATCCGCAGGCTCGTTGACTAATTATCCCAATTACAGGCCGCGAATCGGAGTAATTAGTCGCGCGTGTTGCGTGCCGCGCGATCGATCGTCCAGGCTAATAACGGGGTAACCATTTATCAGTTCATAAATCCTCCCTGTATATAAACCGTAACCTGTGCCCCGTGTAGAAATTTACTAACTGAAAGTCACATATATAAATGGATGATACTTGTTATATATTTAAGTATGGATCGCGTGTACTAAATTATTGCAATCCAAGAGGAAATTTTAACTGTCAAGATTTATTAAGAGATAATGAACGTCGGACAGTATTACATTTTAAAATGGTGTCACCGTGTATAGTATAAAAGCACTCTAAGAATTGTATCTTTTCATTCATATGCAAACCCGATAAATTTATATGTATTTTAAGTGTTAATTACTTATATTAGATACCGTTCAAATAAGATTCTTCTGCGAATTTATCTATAGAATTCAAACATCTCAATGTCATTTTGTAGCATGGAAATGAGGAAAGAAGTATGTATTAATATTATTACTCTCCTATATATTCTTTCATTTCTAAAATATTTGAAATGATGTCACCGTGTGATAAAAGCACTCTCTAAGGAATGCATTTTTCCATTTATGTGCAAGTCTGATAAATATTTTCTATTTTAAGTATAATTACTTTACACTTACATTAGTCGCTAATAAGATTCTTGTACGAATTTGTCGAATAAAGAATTCAGACGTCTCAATGTCACTTTTACAACACAGAGATGAAGGATATGTATAGATATTATATATTCTTACTTTTCTATATTCTTTCTAAAATATAATCTTATTAAAGACGTCACACAATTTTACATCCGTATCTATGATATAATATAAATATACGATTTATATACGTGGTAATGTATTATAATGTGATCTTATACAAATATTTAAATATCAGATCAATACATAAATGTGTTATATTTCAGATACTAATACATATATCTTAAATTTGATCGGCAAACACGGATTTTTTCAATTGATTTATCATAAAACTGTAAATTTGATAAACATGGCGCGAAAATTTGATAAAGTATAAAAGATAAAAAATTTAAATAATGTCACAGAGATTCTCGAAGACGGAAAGGCAACTCGCGTCTATCAGGTGGCCTGTTATTGTTTCTGTAATGGCAGGAACACCATCCCTGGAGGCTGTAATGCCTCCTCGATGACGAGGCGACGAGCGCAGGTGCGCTGTACGAGCGACGGGATTTGCCTTCCCCGAGAGAAATCCCCCGTCCTCCCCCCCGCACGTTGGAGGGTCCTCTTTCGCGAGCTTAACGAGATGACACCGTTCCCAAGATCCTCGGAAAATCCCGAGCTGCGCAAGAACGTCGCCGGCGCTCAAATTTATTCATTCTCCTCGCCGTCGTCAACGTTGCACGCACAACGGTTCGTAACGAGCTTCGAAGATTTTACGTAACAATAGAGAAGACTGTAGATCTTAGGCACGAAGAGTAAAATTTAGAAAGCGAAAGAGAATTCTATATCAAACGATGAATGATATCAAACAGTTTTAATTAATTACTGCTATATGTTATTACTATAATAGTCAAACTGAAATGGTAATTGGAACATATAGATTCTGGTGACCTTGAGACTTTTCTTCATTTTTAACTGATGTCGTAGGGTTATTGAGGCTAGTATCTACTGATTGATAGAACCTTGGCCGTCAGTTAACAGTCGTAGCGTTGGTTTCGTTGTAACTGTTGGTGATCCTATATGGGTATGTATTTGAAATAAAGTTCAAGACTGATTATTAGTTCTTATTATTTCGATTAAAGTTTTGATTAAAAATAGGTAAATGACAGTCGAAACATCAAAAGAATATTATAAAATTGTTTTCAAGATTATTAATAATATTATTTTATTTTATCAATCTTTGAAAAATGAGGGTCTAGTAGACTCATGTTCGATGCGTAACATTTTTTCATGATAATAGCCAAGAATTATATAGTCTCTAATGATTTAGAATAATTTATGTTTCATAATCATATTTTTTACAATTTTGAACTTGACAACTTTTAAAAAATGAAACTAATAAAGATTTTAGTGAATATCAAGAAGCACATATTTTTTCAGCGTCAAATAATTAAGAAAATGTGATAAGAAACCGATACGGAAACGAGATACGTTTTTGTTTTTGAGGAAGACAACTACAATATATCGCTTTCTACAATCACAAAAATACGAACAAATCCGGCCGCCATTCGACTGGTGAATTGCTCACTTTGACGTTATGGCAAAAAGACGTTACAAGAAAATTTCACGTCTTAATTTCGAGGAAGCTCGCGTAGGATAAATTATCGAGCTTATAAATTATATACCTTTGGAAAAAGGACAGTGATCGATAACCTGCACGAAAGATTCTTCGAGAAATTGGCGCGATTGTCGTTAGAAGGTCGAACGGACAACGACAAGAAAGGGTTAAACTTACGAGAGGATGGCGGGGGATGCGCGAGGGGCGGTAGGAGGGAGAGGGCAGGGTCTTCATGGAGCGACGTTTAACAGCGTCGTAACCGGCTGGGATGATTACCTCACCAGCCAACGTAGGACTCTACCCTCTGCTCGTCGTCGGCGTCGCGACGCCCGTAAACGGAAGCCCCACGGCGGTGCTCCAACTCTCTCGCCTCCCTTCTCGCCCGCCTCCTCCCACCCAGTCCTCTCCGTCGTCGTGCGATGCATATCCAACCCTTTTAACCACCTGCCGGAGAAGCGGCAGCAATCTCGGGCGGCGAATGCGCAGCGCCCCGAAAATGTTAAAGGAGCCGCGGTAACGCTTCCGACTCTCAACTGAACAACCAGCCGAAGAATTCTCTCTGCTAAGACGATCCTTTGAAGTTCGAGGTATCGTTGGACTATATGTACAAGAATGGCAGAAGGAGGTATTCTCAGCTATGGGAATCTATCCGAAAGAATCTCCGGCGGAGATTTTCGCTCCATTTTTTGAAAGAATTTAATCCGTGACCTGTTCTCTCGATTTAAAAAATTTCTTTCGTTCGTAAATATTTTAATAAATTTGTATATTAATATAAGAATAGCATTGAAGTCAAAAAAGTAATTAGCAATTTAACAAAAAGAAGGACGAATGTTTCTTCCGTATTGCGTAACTTTCAGTATTCCTTTCTCTATGACCTTTGACTAGACAGAGTTCACTTGAAAAGTATTTCGAGCCAACTTTTTAAACGCAATGTAAGGGATATCTTTTGCACTCAGCCAAATCGATTCGCGCAGTACTACTCTCTTTCGCTTGGCTTCGCTCTCTCGTTCTAGTTTCTTTAGCTTTTCGTCACGACGATTGACAGGCTTTATGGCGGCGGTACGGTCACGCTTAACGATCGAGCCAATCGTAAAAAGCTCCGCTGGCGCTGCAGAGCGTAGATAAGGTCCTTCGTCATTGACAACTTTGTGGTGGAAGAAGAACGAGTCTGGCTTTCGATGTGAATAAGGACAAAGGCTGTCACGACCGCGTGTTAATGTTCAAAAATTTCAAATCTATTTCGGTAATTTTTTTATTAAAATAATTTGTCAGTCCTTCTACTGTGATAATGAAAATCGCAGTATTTTTTAAAAACTTTAGAAACTTTTACATTTAGTGTGTAATATCTCTCTGTAAAGTTCAGAAAAAGGACTTATAGAATATGTAGTTATATGCGGTATAAACATTATTACAAAATCAAATGTGTTTGGTATACGTTCTTAGCTCGCTGTCTTGCTATTCTGTTCTTGAGAATAGCCTGCTCGAAAATAAATATCTATCTTATTTTTGTAGTTGATCGAGATATCGAAAATTATTGTGATACCCGATTGTCCAACGGAAGATTAGCACGAATAGCGTACGTAATCTTCGTTAGATTGCTCTGACCGCGATAAATAAAGTGCACGTGCGTGTTAGAATCAGTTTGCCAAGCGGCGCGATTATCACGTGGCAACGGCACCAATACACAGGATGAATGAATTGATAGATATCGCTTACGAAACACCGAGAGGAGGAGATTCGTTTATCGACTCGTCTGCGTGAGAGCGAAAGATTGCCAAGACAATCAAGTCGGCGAGTATCACAGCCGATATCGCGTTAAATAAAGTTATTTGTTACAAATAAATGAAAATACATAGGACGATTTTAATATAATATTACAGATTTTTCTTAGACATACTACTTCGTAGATTTAAAATCTTTTTAAGCGCTTTTGTGTCTTTTAATTAATTTGAAATAGATTCCATTCCTTATATTTTAATTTGTATATAATATACTATATATGTGTCACATCTCAAAAATTATCAAAGATAAAAAATTTCATAGATTTTTTTATTAGGGTAAACCCGGTATATACGCCGCGTCAGGAAATACGCCGCAGAAGTCAGAAAAAATAGAAGGAGTGGGGATAATTTTCCGTCAATTACTTTGTTACATGCCTTTATGGTATATTAGTATTATGTTATGATTTCAGTTCTTTACTGTTAATATTAATGAAATTATTGCGAGTTAAATCGATTTTTTACTGTAATAAGTAGTGCCATCATAATTTATAATCTACATAAAATGATTATTATAGAGCGTATAAAAGACTTACAATTAGTGGTTATTTTGCAATACATATGTGTAGAGGAATAGTAAAGCATGTTGTATAGCAAAATACAAGTGCTTTGCTCCTGTGTTTGTTTAATTAGTTGTCATATATATCCCATCTATTTGAGATATAAGGCATTTTTAGCGAGCGGGATGCTGTGCCGCAGCACAGACGCTCTATTTAAGAAGTTTTTGTTAATTCTAACAATTATATTTTGCATTAATGCATAAATGTTGATAAATCTTAAACGTTTAAAGATTATTTTCAAAGATTTGAAGCTATTTTTAAAAATTGTATTAAGTCCTATTTGTATTCCAATTTTCATTCCGAACAATAAAAATTGTCATATATTAATAAACAATGCAAGTTACGTTGTCATTTTACATCTTATTTATAGATTATTTGTGATTTTCTTATGAATTATATATGAGTGGCCATATTATCCCCCCCCTATGGGATAAATGGCAAAAATGCAGGGGTTTGAAAAAGTTACTTTTTAATATGGAAAATAAATTATTTTGGATTTCTAATATTTTTTTTACAGTAGTAGATGATACAAAGTTTTTATTTGTATAATTAATTTGCTTTAAACATAGTAAATAATAATTGATAAATTAAGTTTTCGATAGGTGCGGCGTATATACCGGGTTTACCCTAATATATGTCTGATCCGTGTAAAATTTGGGTACGTACGTTCCTTTTATTGGTAGAATAAAAGTTATTTAATTTTTTGCTTTGATTTTTATGTAAAAATCCAAGCAAATGTAGGACTTATTTGCAAATTTAATGAGATCGTAATTAATTATAAATTAAATTGAATTTTTTATCTTGTGCAAAAATTCGTGTAAAATTTTGGATTCACTTAACGGTTATTTATCTAAAAATCACAAAAGATCACGAAAGGTTATTACAAAAGATGGTAATTTTATCGTTTTCAAAGTAGATTTATAACAATCTTTTTACCGATTAGCTGATTTTATAACTGATATTTTAAGTAGATATTGTACAATCAATACATCTTTATATAATAAGATGTTTCATTTTAATAGTTAAAATGTATATAAAAGAAAGTTATCCTATATTTTGATAAATCACGATCGACATTGTTGAGTATATTTTTAACGAAATTTTGCATCTTTATCGGGCATTTTATGGCTCTTCTAGACAAAGATAGACCTTCGTGACTAACTTCGGGCACGATTACGTGCCATAACTCGCTAATTGTTAATTTTCGTTATATCCCGTCAGCTGAACATCACAGTGTTCCGCCTCGCGAGAATTAAATTAATGCAATAAATTCGCTGAATTTAGTACGCTCGTCGAGAGCGGGATATTTTTTTAACCATATTTCTCGTAACGTTTGGAACCGCGTATTGTATTCGCGTGCGTGTGATGCGTAAATGTGTGGAACGACCGTGCGAAGAGTAATTGGGCAATATTGCCGGTAAGTATGATTGTGACCGCGAATGCGATGGGGGTTGAGAATTGTATGTGGGACGAGGCGAGACACAAATGGAGAGAGAAGGAAAAAAAAGTAGGGTGCTAAAAAAGAGGTGCAAGTATATGCGGCGAGAGAGATAAAAAAAAAAGCAGGGACTATACGTATAATTGCTAACGAGACATCGAAGATGTCTCAGGATAAAACTTTTTTTGATTAATTCTTCTTTCGATTAATTTTTATTAGTAACTTGAAAATACTTTCTACATTTAATACAACTTGTTTTACATTCATTTTACATATTAATATTTCATATTAAAGATTTATTTAGCAATATGTCAGTATTATGAAATAAATCTAATGAAATATTTCAAATAAAATACAGTTAGATTTATTTTATGTTATATGAACTAAAATCGAATCAGGTTTGATAAGTCAGTTCTTTCGATATGATATGTTTTTATATCAATTTTCAGACAGTTTTAGATTTTTTTTTTTAACTTATTTTGAATGTATATTTCGAAAAAAAAATGCTTTTATATAGTCTCAGTAAAAAAAAAGATCAATTCCACATCATGTTATCCATTTAAAAACATTAATTTCATCACTTGACGATAAGTCAATATTAATTATAAAATGAAGCTAATGAAATATTTCAAGCACTATTTAATTTATTTTATATAATCGACCACACAATCGCGGTATCAAGTTCGATAACTCAGCTGCTTCGATATAAGTTTTTATATTAATTTTACATTATTTTTAGATTTTTTACTTTAATTTATTTTAGTTGCGTATTTTGGAAAAGATGCGATTTTCGTCTCCTTAATAAGAAAAAAAAAAATCGATTCCATCATGCGTAAAAAAATTAATTCCGCATCACTTAAAAATGTCACTTGATTCAATCACGAGATATTAAGCTAGTTAACAGCACATTCTTTAATATTCCCCTCTCGGCGTTAATAAATCGGAATAATTGAATGGTGCGGATTTTTAGAGATACGAATGTCAGACCGCTAACGAAAGGCGCGCGCCGGAGAATAAAAAAAAAAAATACCTTTCATTCAAGAGGCAGCCTACGAGCGAACGTTGCTCCTCCATTAGCGACAGACGTAACAAAGCGCCTTTTCATGACGCATCGCCACGACCAACTCACATAAACTCGACCGTCTCCCGAGCCTCGCGTGATCATCTCTCTTTCTCGGGGCTTCCGTCAAAAATCCAACGCGTTCCAACGCGTGAAGACAAAGGTGGCAACGGTAAAAGCCGCGGGGAGTGACGAGGAACGAGAGCGGGATGTGGAGAAAGGAAAAAAAAAATGTGAGAGGTAGTGGAAAAATCGTAGAAGCGGAAGAAAGAAAAAGAAGAATATGAAGAGGGAGTGAAAGAGAGGAAAACCTGGGGGAGGGAGAGGGAGAGAGGGAGAGAGAGAGAGAGAGAGAGTGAAGTTCGATGTCGAACTCAGCTCTCGACCAAACGGCTCACCATCCCTTCCCCCGTTCTCATCTATAGAAGATACCCTTCGACTCTCCGTGCCCTCGTACGTGCTCGCTCTCGCCCACAGACCATCCCCTATACTCTCGCACGTACGTACACGTACTCGCACATACAAGCGCGCGCGTACAGAAAGCCGTAGTCACCCTCCAGCGGCCCACAGCCCCGCCCGTCTCACCCCGTCTCGTCAACCCTCGCTCGGCCGGCGTGTTCCCGCCCTCTCCGTGTTTCCGCGGCCCGTTCCAACCACCCCGTTCCACACCGTGTCCCGCAGGGCATGTCCCTATACACCGCCGGCATGCAATTGTCCGCTCTATCGCCTCTAGAACTGTTCTCGCGACGTGTACGTGACGTCTATAAAAAAAGCGTCTCTCTGATAAGACGCGGTGCCAGCCGACGAGTCGCGACGTCGAATTCAAATGTGTCCAAGTGGCGCCGACGATTTTACGCGAATTTTTCGCAAGGGCATCGCGCGGACAGTACTTTCGCCGCCGCCGGAAAATTCTCATCCCCTTTGGTGGCACGCTCCGCGGCACGCCCGGCCGTCTCTGTTATACTGCCGGCAGCGACCCAACCGTCTCCTCCCTCGTTCACCCTCGTAGTCAGTCTCTCTCTCTCACACACACACACACTCCAACCACCCCAAACTCATCCCCTTACACCTCGCCGCTCGCCCACGCCCGTCGTACCCGCCGCACCGCGCCGCCACCGCCACGCCATCGCGTCGCTGCCGTCCCCTCGAGCCAGCCGAGCTAACCACCCCATCCCAACCACCCCGGCCACCCACGCGCGCTACCCCCTACCCTCGACCGCGCCACTCTGCGAGCCGCTCGTTAACCTGCTAGCGCCCCTCTAACCGCTGCTGCAGGGTTGCTGCCGCCGCCGCCACCACCGTCGCTACCGTGGCTGCTATATTTACATATCAATATTCCATGGCGTGGCAGGGTGGCTGGCTGGCTGGCTGGCTGGCTGGCGGGCGGGTTGGCTGGCTGGCTGGCTGGCTGGTTGCACGCTCTCCTGATCGTAAAGTAGCGGTGGCGTGCTCCTGCGGATCTCGTCTGCTCCCTGCCCCCTCCCCCACCTTGCTCCTCTCCACCCCTCTCTCGGCCCCGAATCTCTCAAGGGATGGAATCCTGAGGAGAGAACGTTCAGACAAGAGTATTCCCGTCCAGGAGTTTGGAGACGCCGAGAGTAATGATCCGACTGGCTGCGTGTTTTCGACTGACAGCGTTAGGAAAGGCGCGAGGGAGCGAGTAAGGAAATTTCCTCGAGCGGCACTGAGATGGCAAAAGGGTAAAAGCTATACCCTACCCTACTCTGCTCGACACTCTCTCTCTCTCTGGACTCCTCCTGAATTCTTTGTGCAGTCACGCGGCGATCGCGAAATGCGGATGCTGGCTAAAAATATGAATGTCACCGCGTTGACAACTCGCATAATGACGGGAGTATCGCACAAAAAAGGTCTTGCGCTTTCATTCGACATTTTATCTCGTTCCATTTTATTCCGCTATATTCTATTTTAATATACATATCTCTCTAAAATGATACTCGCACGGAATGCTTTTTGTTCCGCCTGCGTTTTTGTTTGATTCCTTTAACACTATCGGGTGCTGCCGGTTAGGTGCCGCGCGTTGTTGAATGAACGCCGCGCGGTAAAGCGTAAAAAAACGCGGATTCCGATTCCGCCGGCAATTATGGACTCAATTATATCGGCATGCGCATGAAAAAATATCCGCGACAATTTCCCGCCACGGGATGAGAGTTACATCGGCGCGAGTCGAAATGTGAGTGCGATCGTCACCCGGCTAATAATTTCGTTTACCCGAAGCTTCATGAAAAATTATAACCGTTCCATCGCGCGTGTGACACCCGCGCCATGAAGTTTCAATTGTATTGTGTCAAATGTGTGCTCACGTTTCATCACCAATTTTATCATTTCGCGTCAATTCACTTTATCAAGAAATATAATTATATGCTGCGTATGTATACGCGAAATTATATTTATACGCTACATATACATATATATACGCAATATTTATTTCTAATCTTGGAGAAAACCGATTAGGTACATAAATATAAATCTCATCGGAACAAATTGGACTGTATTAAAAATAATTTTGTCATAGTTCCACTATAACTGAAAAAAGTTGCCTTTTTATCTATTCAAAATTATTATTATTTAATTTCGTTTTAACAAATAATAGAAT
Organism: Cyphomyrmex costatus; assembly: GCF_001594065.2. Lineage (NCBI taxonomy): Eukaryota > Metazoa > Arthropoda > Insecta > Hymenoptera > Formicidae > Cyphomyrmex > Cyphomyrmex costatus. The sequence goes on along the minus strand of NW_017278121.1, from coordinate 115,320 downwards.
CTTAATTTTATATTTATACGACCATATAATTGTTAACCAATTAACAAGAAAGAAGGAAGCACAAAGCTAAGCCTATCTCGGTCAAAGCTAGATCTCGATACTTATTATCATTGTGTGTGAATTTTATATACCGCGTATGTAGTTCCTCTAATCGCGTGCCGAAAATTTTTTCAGTCTTTACAACGCAACTCTAAATAACTACCGCGGTAATATCACTTTAGTTAAATTGACAATCAATCTAACAAATTTCGATGCTTATAGCATCTTATTAGATCTTAATAATATGTTGAAAGACATATATTAAAATTTAATATTAAAGTAATGATAATTTAAAATCTGTGAAAAATTAAGATTGCGAAGAATATCACAATTAATTTCGTTTATTACGCTGTAATTACGGTTACAAAGATAGTACACATTATATTATCGCCGTTACTCTCCAAAAATCCAAGTATGTATTAAATGCTTTTATATGAGTGTGTGATTTAAGTTTCCGTGTAAAAATAACACTATCCTGCATAAAAAATAGTTTCGCGCATTTAAACATGTACGTATAATTTTATTTTCACGTAGAAAACTAAATCGTACACATGTGAGAAGGCATTTATTACATTGGATTTGGAGTGTATAATGTCGGCAATGTAATATATGTATCGGATCTATATTATATGTACTATCTTTGTGATTGTAATTATAATGTAATAAACATAAATGAATAACAATAATTTTGAATAGATAAAAGAGCAACTTCCTTTCCTGTCATAAGTTGAATTTTGAAGGCCCTGTTACACATTTGCAGTCTATTTCTCTGAAATCAATGCGTGCACTGTAAAGCCACGTATGTAAAAAGTGACTTCAATATAAATATGTTATTTAGTTTGCCGTGTAAAAATGACACTATACCACGCGCTTAAATGTGTAAATCCATATTTGTATACAATACAGCGTGTTATTTTTTTTTTTTTACGCGGAAAACTAATCACATATATTGAAACCACTTTCCACGTGGCTCTACAGTGCACGCATTGATTTCAGAGGAGCAGACTTGGATGTCTGCGGGGTGTTTGAAAATATGCAATTGTCCATGCCGAACAGATTAAGAATACAATGGACGATTATATCGATCCGTTTCCGGGGATGAATATATGTATCAGCAAACGTCGAGAAGCAAACCGCCTCTTAAGACGTCGCGACGCGACGCGGCCGTGCCACGCGCGCGCAATGCCGGGCAGGTGCTAATTTTAACCGTTTCCTTAACCCGCGTATTTATAGGCGGCCGACTCTCGCGGGACTCTTTAAAACGTCTCGCCGGTCCGTTCGTCGTCGCGCGCGGAAAGTGCCCCGAATAATTTAGCGGAGGACTCAGCTCCGAAACGAGGACACGTCAGCCTCCCCCTCGTTACACCCACCCTCGTGTGGATTTTCGCTCGCCGGCTCACTTACGCGCGGAGGATTGACGTACACACACGGCCCGTGTGGCGTAAAGCCCCGAGAGTTATGCGAGGCCGACAACTTCTGACAAACAAACCTTTCCCATCGACGCCTCCGTTTGCTTTTCCTTCTTACTTACGCGCGCTCTGTTTTTTTATTCTTATTATTATTATACTTTACTAAATCTTGTGAAGTCGTTTTATAAAGAAATGTATCAAAGTATCGTTTTAATGACAAAAATATGGGTTGTTATTAATTCAGTTTGAAGTACACAGTAAAGATGATTCTGTGTTATTTGTATTAAAATCAGTCCACTCAAGGTAAAATTTTGTGTCGAATTTTCGACCTAAGTGTTAATTTAACGTAATCTTTATTATGTTACGTAATATTTTATGTTAAATTGATACTTAGTTGATATTTCGATATAACACTTGTATTGCGAATTACCAATGGAATTGCATATTTCAAGGTGCATGAAGAATATTAAAAAAGAAAGAAAATAAAAAAAGTATGTTAAACGTACATCCGTACAAATCAACATTTTATATTTTTTCATCGGGATAAAAATACCGCAGGTGATTATATATTTCTGGGTTAAGAGACTTCCTTAAAACACCTCTCGGTGCATAAAGCGCCTTTTGCATTTCGTTCTCCGTGCCACTTTCGGTTTTTAGTCAAAAGGGAAGTTCTCAATTAATCGCGCGATCCACCAATCCGTGTTCGTCGCACGATTCAAGACTTTGAAAGCCCTCCTCCCCGTGCACTTTCTCTTTGGAAGGGAAGTTTCTCGGTTCCGTGTAGATTCCGGGATGGAGGCGCGTGTGCCTTCGGGGGCTTTCGTGACCAGAACGCCGCGTCGCGTTCGTCTCGCTCTCCCGTCGCCTGTGCCGTCACCACCACCTTCGCATCCGCATCCGCAAACTGGTGTGACACCTCCGGAGCCACACCGAGCGACGAGAATTTTACTGAGGAATTAACTGGATCCCGTGACGCCTACATTAAAGGCGAGACGATGCTCCAAGAGAGCCGAGCGTGTTCTTATCGACAGAACGGGCGATTATCAGACGGGAAACGCATAACTAGACGGAAACGTCCATCTTCATCTTGTGTTTCAAACGAGTATTATAAAAAGACTTCTGCAGTGAGGATTATAAGGAACCTACGTTCCTGTTTTTAATCCTGTCCATCTGTTATAAATACGTAATTCTATATATTTGAGTTTGCGATTTTTTTTACGAAGAGATTTCAAGAGATTCCAATTGAGGATGTATTACACATATTTTTTAACAAAAAATATGAAAATATTACAGATTTTTCTATATTCTATATAGATTTTTGTATGCTGTACTCGAAAGCAACATAAAACGTTTAACGGCGATTTAAAATTTTGATGAAAAATTATTTTAATATTAGAAATGTACACCGAAAAATATCATGCTCTATACGCGTTTAGCAATTTTTGCATTTGTCCTCGCTAAAGATACAGCTCCTGTCTCGGAAGGTTACGTGATGTTTTTAAGGTCGCCACCTAGTCGCACAAACAACGTTCGCCGCCTGCGGCGAAACGTCGGCGTGCATCACGAAGTCGAGCGACGCCAGGATAGGAAGGTGGAGAAAAACCAAACAGGATTACGGCGAGACGTGGCCGGATGAATCTAGCTTCGGGGCATTAGAATAATCACGGAAGGTGGCAGTCAGCTGTATTAATCGATATACCGTCGCCGACGGGTGTCTCATAAAAATTTCACATGACCGGAATGTCGCGTATCGCGTGACATGCGAAGGATACTCAACGATTAATGTTGCTCCATTAATGATGAAGTGCTGAATCATGCGTTACTTCACCTGGATTTTCCATATGTCACCCTCTCTCTCGCTCTTCCTTTTTTTAAAAAAAATTTTTAACGTTTACTCAATAAGCGAATAGTAGCGAATTTGATTGAACGCATTCATTGCGCTTTGATATAATTGGCCGTCGCCGTCGTGTACATAAATTGACATAAAGATGCATTGAGAGAAAAATTATTATATTTGTAACTGTAATTATATGTAACTATAATTATGACTGCTATTATTGCCATGTTACAATAATAATAACTTGGTCCAAACAATGATTATAAATTATTGTTGAATGATTGTCGGTGCAATCAATTTTTTTTATAATGATAATAACTATAATTATAGTATTATCAAGTTATCAACTGTAAACGTCTTTGTTGATAGAACTGTGTATGTATATAGTTGTTATTACTAATATTATAGCAGTAATCATAATTATATGATTACAAATACCAAAAATTTTTCAATTATTGTTAGGGTGTGTATTTAATATTAATATAGAAACAGGTTAAACCGCGAAAGCGTCAATACATTGTATTGTGCTGTTAAATAAAATATGTATTTTATATTTCGAAATATTTACATTTCACTTTTACACTCAGATTACTACGGATTTAATATACAGATCGAGATTCACATTGTTGATATTTGTGACTATAATTACATGGCACTATATAATTACAATTATTATTACTATAATGTTAATAACGATAATTATTTTTATAGTTTTATCAAAACTGTACATAGTTAGCCTTAAAAATGTTTTAATGTTTGCTGTTAGCATAAATTACAATTAAAATTAATGTACGGCAATTACATTTTTATAGTAATAATAATTATATATTATTTGTTGCCAACTATAATATAGGTATATATATTTTAATAGAATAAATATAATCATTATTATTAACATTACAGCAACAACTATAATTGTGTTACCACGTAATTATAGTCACAAATATTAAAAACTTGTCTATCAGATGTATGCACTATAAACGTCCAACCGAATTCGCTATAAGATAAATTAAAAGTTCATATATCGATAGAGAGATTTCTAAATTTCTAGCACCCACTGAATCAGCATACAAAAAATGATGCTGATTTTAACCGTGAGAATAAAACTCGCGTGAAGGATTTATCTCGTAAACGAATAATCGTCGAGAGGCGGCGGGCAACACACGCGAGAGTGAAAGGAGGAATTACCTCCTGACTTATTATCCTCTTTCACCGGAACGAAATTCGCATGCGGCGCGCGTTTTCGCGCGGGCGGCGTCCCCGCGAGACAATTTTTCGCGGTGGCGGCTGGTCCCGCGTGCATAATGTTCGCGGAGGCATGGTCGGAATTGTCCCTGGGGCACCGCATATATATCTCGTTATACCGGCCGCCCGGATATATCCCTCGAACGAGCGTCCAAAAGATCCACTCTCCGGGTCTCTACCTTTCTCCCTTTCCTCTCCGTAAGCGCGGAACGTTTGCGAGCGGTTGCGGAACGCCGGCAATAAATTTATCCCAGCACGCAATAATATTTGTGCCGGGCGCGGGAATATACCGGTGCCGCCCACATCGACACAAGAATATTCTCGCACAAAAGTGTGCGCGCGTGTGTGCGCGCCGACGATGAAACGAACGCGCGCGACAGCCGGGCGCGCGATAACGATAACACCGCTTGGATACCGCGTGTGTACTCGCCCTCGAAAGCGGCGGCGCAGCACGCGCGTGCATTGTGGCGTGCATCTCGTCGCTGCACGCAACGACACCAGAAGAGCGCGCGCGCGTGTGTGTGTTATGCCTGCGCGTGTGTACGTGCCAATAGCGGGAGTTGTTTGGGGGATGGCGATTTTTTTAAAAAACTATCGATATTCCCATTTATTTAAATGCGCTCGGGGCAGAATCGACGAATATCGTTGAAAGGTATCGACACCAGGCCGATACCCATAGATATATCGTTGGATGGCCATGAGACTTAATTATGAATATAAAAAAAAAAAAGAAGTGAAAATAATGTGGTTCGAGAGCGTTGGTATATAAAAACTGATAATCGCTGAAAATGTAGAGGATTATTTCCCATTGCGCGAAGATACGCTCGATTGGGTTGATTCTTTGGAAATTCGCGGAATTCTGGTCCGTCGGAGTCTGCGGTTGCTGACGCGACGTTATTTCCGAGGATCATCTGCTTCCCTGAGAGGCGTGCTGGATTATCGATTGGCGGAGAGCCTTGAATTTTTTACACGGAAATGCGGGGGCGCGAGGTGGCGCGAACGCGCGTTCGATTTAGGGATACTTAAATTTCATGGAATAGCGATGGTATACTCGTTCGCGGAGGTCTCAATAATTTCCAGCGGCTTCAGCGACTCGGCGGGGAACGATATATCGATATATGCTTCGTGATGATTAGGTATTACGGATAATATCACCGTTCATGAACGCGATTATTTATGTCTTTATTATAAACTTCATACATTTTTTAAATAGTTGGATAGTTACGTGAACTCTGAAGTCAAACTTAGAGGACTCAATCAAGATATGACTACTTTGCTTGCGGTTGCTACACGGAAAGTAGTGGAAACCGGGACGAAACGCCAACTCGTGTATATTCTTCGCAATCTTACTTTTCACAGATTTTAGATTCATCATTACTTTAACATTTAAATTGTTAAATTTTAATATATGTCTTCCAACATATTATTAAAGATCTAATAAGATGCTATATAGAAGCATCAAATAATTGTTAGATATGCGGTGGCAATTTAACTAAAAAAGTGATATTACTGCGGTAGTTGTTTAAGTGTTGCGTTGTAAGTCTGAAAAATTTTCGGCACGTGATTGGTGACTACATACGCGGTATATAAATTCACACATTATAATAAGCATAGTAATCTAGCTTTGACCGTAGATGGCTTAGTAAATCGTAAATTATTACGGTTTCCTTATTCTTATTAACTGAAAATAACTCTTTATCATAAATATCAAAATAATTATGTAGAAAACTCAAGTATAATAAACAATGCTGCGAAGAGAGTTTTGACATTCTAATAGTAGTTTAAATACCTTACATAAGTATATATTAATATATTTATGTGTCTAATAAAATTATTTTTAGATAATTCAGTAAAATCGTTTTTTTTTTTTTTTTCGTAAATAATTAGCCTTTCATTTTGCGTGTGTATGTTTAGACATATTTAGCGATAATCCAATCTGAACAGGATAGAATTATTTATTATTACTAATCTCAATTTGACTGCATAATAGTTTGTTCTAACAATAAGAGTTGTAAGTCTAATTAGGAATTCTGTTACGAGGTATCGACGGTTTTAGCATTTACGTGAAACAAACAAACGAATGTTCGCGCTCGCGGCGCGTGGCGATTTTCATTCGGAGTTTCAGTAGGTCGTCGTCGGACGACCGCGAGCTAAACTGGGAACAATACAGCCGGTGGTAAATTGGCCGTACGAACGGATGTACTTGGAGCGCGAGCGCGAGCACGAGACACGCGCGTTATCGCGTATTAATCGGACGCGAGAGAACTGGCTCTCTGGTCAGGAATCACACGACCGGTTCGTAGGAAAAGCTCGTAAATAATATAATACAGCGCGACAAGCCGCCGGGAGGCTCTTTACGAAAAAGTGTCTCGTAATGCTGTGGTAAAATTTTGATCGCGTTGCGGAGAAGGATTTGCATCTGTAACAGCACTTCCGTTTCCAACGGCCAGCAGATTTTTACGAGCGGCAGCTAGCTTAGGTTATGTAATCATAACGCAATAACGCTCGACACTTCCCTTAGATCTTTAATAATTCTCGATTGTGGAAAAGGACTTTACTCAACTCCTTATCTATCTCGCGTTACGTCTGTATATCGCGCGTCTATTCGTCGGCACCGATCTATAATCGTATGTGAATTCCTGAGCATTCGAGGAGACGGGAAAAGGGAGGAAGGAAGGGAGAGAAGGGACGATCGCAGCGAGATCGAAACGCAGTAAATTTGGCGGACGGCCAAAGGAAACACCCGATCCTGCCCTGACGGCCGCATTTCCATCTTCTCGAAGTGGCGCGCGCGAAAACGGCACGACTCTGCCTTTTTCTTTCCTTTTTTTTTTTTTTTTTTACGTTCCATCCGCAACTCTTCGCCGCGGCGCACCGTAATTCGGATGAATGTTTAACACGGAGTCCGGATGTATAAGCGCGCGTGAACCGTATTTAGGGTACCGCTGCGCGTGCTTCAATTTTCTGCTCCGTGAGGAAATATTGCGATATGAGCAGCCATTTTGCAAGCGAATACGCTACCAGAATAGAAGAACATTTCAGAAAAAAGTAATTTTTGCATATTAATTATTATAACTAGTTTAACCTTTCAAAATCTGTGATAACGCAGTTAATAGTTTACAGTTTGTGAAAGTTATTTAGGTTTCACAATTAATTTGAAGGAATTAAATTTATTAAAATGACAATTTGTATAAAAAAAAAGAATAGTAAGATTTAATTATAATTAGAAGATTTGCGGGTTATCGCCGTGCCTTTCTTCATTATTGATGCCAACGTTTCGCGAACCATGCCGTTCACTTCATCAGAAAGAAAGAACATCAACGGGATGTCAGGTTGAAACACATCACCCAATCAGCCCTGGCAGAACACAGCATTGAGACAGGACATCGAATACTATTCGATAAAACTATTGCCACAACATCATATTTCTCGAGGAAGCATAGAGAGTACTTCTGGAAGTACAGAAGCATCCAGACAATTTAAACAGAGAATCAGGTTATTGTAATGTAAGCAGGATATGAAAGACTGTCCTCTCGACAGTCCAAAGAAGTACTCCTTCCTCCACTCCTCAACATATCCTCCCCCCCTCCCAATAGCGTCTACATAAAGGGAGTCCCCCAGGGTAGCTACTTGTCCAGTATCAGCGCACCCTTCGCCCTGATGATGTGATCTGCATGGTTCACGAAACGTTGGCATCAATAATGAAGAAAAACACGACGATAACCCACGAATCTTCTAATATAATTGAAGAAAATACCCGTGAAAGCCTCAAATGCGTAATAATAAGATTATTTTAAGAAGAACAATCCAAATCTTTGCAGATGTAACAAAGAAAGTTGAATTGTTTGACATTTTTGCGTAAAATAGCATTTGTTGGCATAATAATTGCTACAATAATAAGAACTAATGATATACGAGTACAATTGTTAGATATCAAAGCAATAATAATCTAATCTCTTCTGCATAATATTATAATATACTTTATAGAGAAGGCTGAATTATTTTTACCTATCAGCGTCTTTGTTCTTCAAACAATCACTGCATAGGAGATTTTACCATGAACTTGGAAGAGAGTTAACGTTTCAAGTAGCAAATGTAACGTAATTGATCACGTAATAAATAACCGCTCTTGATTTGCGGGAAAGAATACAGCAGCTCATTCGCGCATTGATTACTGTCGACAGTCTGATATTCATGCAATTAATTCCTCAACGCGAGCTTCGCGCGCCGTTCATTCCTGACTCGTCGTCCATAAAATTCAAATATACCAGCACGGTGCGCGCGCGCGTTGAATTCAGGGTGAAAGCTTGACTTTTAAGGAACGCGTGCGGTCGGTCGGGTCGCAAGTTGTATATCGGGGTCTCGGGCTTTCCCGGAGTGTACCCATAAATACACGCGCATATGCGCGCACGTGAGGGGCTACCCGACTAGCTAACCGCCGCCGCCTGCTCTCACCCTCGGCCTTCACCCTCGCGGCCCCAACCCCCGCTGTCTTGCCCTTTGCTTCTGACTCCACGTTCCAACCGGCGGAGCCTGATGAGTCCTCTCTCGCTCGCGAATGCAGGTGGCGAAACGGCAATTAAGCTCGCGAGAGCTACGGACCTCTTGTTTCGACTACCCTCTGGCTTCCCTCTCCGCGCGCCCACCTCTCTCTCGCGCCGCGCCGCAGGTGGAGAGGAAACGAAACTGCCGGAAATGCCACCCTCCGACCACCTCCTCCTTTTAACCTAGAAAAGTTTCAGCGCGTTCAGATCTCCGGTGCACTCGGGCACAATGATTGGCCGCAGTGCTGGTGCGCGAAGACGAAGGATTGATCTTGCTTTTTTTTGCTCGCGAAATTTGAACGCGTCGCAATTATCTACCGTTATTAACGGTATTAATACATATTATAATATTATTAATAAAGCCGTAGAAATCGTGGACTTTAGATAAGACGTCTATTTTCTTACGAAGTAAACTGTGTCACATGTATTCTAAATTCGATTGGACAACTCTTAATTTTAACGTATTGTGCTAAAGCAAAAATAAGATATCGACAGTTGACTAATTGACAAAAAAACGGTTTTACTGAAATATTAAAAAATTTAGCTAGATATATACATAGATATGATAATTTTATTGCATTATTAACATTATTGTAGAGAACGCTCAAATTGATCGCTAAAATATTAAAATTTTTCGCATTGCTCGAATATTCTACATAAATAATTTTGGATTCACCAAAATTATTTTCATATTTGTATCAAGTCAAATTTTTAGATATTTCAACAATTGCTCTTTCAATATAAAATTAAAATGAGCGTTTTGAATCAGATACGACAAATTGAGTTTACTATGACGATTATATCTTTCACTATCCGTTTTTCATATTGATATAAAAAAACGAACGACTCTGGTAATTTATAGCCGCAGCTATAAATCCGAATGAACTTGGTCACCTTATCGTACGCAGAAAGATCGATTTTGCTGAAAAATCTAAAATTTTGCCAGATACAGATCTAACAAAATTATTTGATAATTTAAATAAAATAGAAATAACATTATGTTGAAAACTAAAAACGATGAGTATTGTTACAAAAAATATTCACTCGACTATATTAAAAATTATTTAGTTAACAATTTTGCTAAAAGATTTTAAATTTGCTAAATACAAAGATCTGAAAATTATTTTATTGAACTCAAAGTGCAGTTTCAGTTTTCAACCAAATTATTCGGATCTGTATATAGCAAAATTTGAAATTTTCAGCAAAGTCATTCTTTCCGTGTATATTAGAAGTTTTTCGTCGCGGTTGTGGGTCATACAGGAAGCTGCCGACAAAGGGCACGACATCGTGCAGGAGATCTCCATTAGCAGCTTCGATTAAGGGTAGCGCGAGGTAGGTGGAGGGTGAGCAGGAAGTAGAGCGGCAGGGAGGATAATTAGCTGTCCGTGCCGCTCGCTTTGCCGCGGCGTCGCGCTTCCGGACGCAACGTTAAAGAGTAATAAGGCGAGGGCGTGCTCGCGCTTTGTGAAAAGGAAGAAGTAGAAAGAGAAAAAAGGCGAGAGAGAGGAAAGGAGAGGCGGCCCGGCGTGCAGGGAGCACGTCAAAGTTCTTCCGCGAAGCGCGGGGGCAAAGGAGGAGGGAAAGAAAAAAAAAGAAGAGGGAAGCGCGCGGGAAGGACGAGAAGAGGACGAGGATCAAGAAGAAAAAGAACGTGAGGTATCGGGAGAGACGAGAGGAGGAGGAGGAAGGTCTCGACGTCGTGGAGACGACGAAGCCGAAGCGCCGGATAAGAGAGAGGTGATGAGGAGCACGAGAAGCAGGAGAAAGAGGACACCAGGGATGAGAAAGAAAGAGTGAGGGGGGGGGGGGAGTTGGCGGGAAGGAAAGAGGAAAGGCGGCGAGAAGCCAAGGAGGACTCTTCGGGGACCGGAGACGACGGCGGGCAAAAAACGAGCAAAACGGAAGCGAGGGAACCCGACTCGAGCTCTCTGCCTTTGCCTTACCTTGCCCTACCCCGCCTCGCCCTCCACTCCCCTCGTCTTTCTACTTTACTTCGCCTCGCCTCTGTGCCTGCCAGCTCGCCGCGAGACGGCAAACACGCCCGAGCTTAAGCTTCGTTCTCATGCCAACGCGGCTGCACGCCTCCGTCTTCTTTGGTCGTCGTCTTTCTTTTTACCCTCGCTAACCTGAACCTCGGGTCCTTCCCTCCGCGGTGTCTTCTCTCGCCGCACTTCGGTCTCGTCTTTCGTTGCCACGCTTTCGCAAGAGAGCCATTCCCGCTCGCCCGCTGCTCTCCTCTCGCCTCGTCTCAACGCGCGTGCAAACGCAGCAACGATTTGACGAGATCTCGTCTTTTTATAACTCTCCTCTCACCTTAAGTGTCCGAATAATTAACTAATTGAAATTACATTAGTACATAATCGATACTAGATTTATTTCTATTTTCCAGCAAAGTTTTTCCTCCGTCTCATCCGTCTCGCTGTAATTTTTCATCAAATTTTCGTTTTAGATATTAATTTGTTCCACCAAGTCACTCGGCATCCATATAGCTATAATATAACTGTGGCGTTTGATACACCCTATATACAGTCTCTCTGTTCCAATATCTCAATATGTAATATCCTTCACTACGAAGCATGCGGTTGAACGCGTGCTCGGCAAAGGATATTATTAGGAATGATAAGTGCAGGGAAGCTTCTCAGACAGGAAATAGATACGTGGATCCATATGTGCGCGCAAACGGGCTATCATTCTATTTTTTTTTCGCAATGTCGGCGAGATGAGACGCGCGCGAAATTGTAATGAGAGCATCGTAATGAGTCGACTGATCTAAATGTAATTACTTATATGCGTTCGAATCGGTATATGGATCTCGGCGCGTATCATAGAACTGTAGAATTGTAAATGTTGCTCATGTCCCGACTAATAAAAACAATTTAAAGTATTTTTATATATCCTTCTGCGTGTAATTCTTTTTACATGATATTTATGTTACTTCTTGACGTATTCATCTTATCTAATTGACACAGAAAGAGTGGACTATTTCAGATACATGAAGTGTGTTAACAGAAATTGTTTAACTGTGATATGTATGATATTTTATTTCCAGTAAAAAGAAACTACTTTGTATTTATTTTAAAAATGATCCACTGAAATCCTCTTGTTAAAATTTTATATTTTTAACATATTTGAGTGTTGATTTAACACTATTGTGTCATTTGATGATACAATAATTTTGTCATTAAAACGAATTTGTACTGAATCTTAAATACGATGAGCAGTGCTGCAAAAAGTTTCGGCACTCCAGCAAACAGTTTGAGCATTTTATATAATTATTCTAATAATTAAATAAAATATATTTTCAGATATATGTATCTAATCAAATCTTTAGTATACTTCAGCAAAACTATCCTTTCAGTGTATTTAAAATAAAAACACAAATAACTTTGCGGATATACAGCTTAAAATTATTTTTAAATTCTTTAACGTGTCGTCAAGCATTTCAAATTGAATCTTTTTGAATAATAAACTTTTTTCCTAATTGTCGACAATACACGTCAACCAATTTCAAAAATAACATTGAGATAGATATAGGCGATCACATAAACTCGAACTAAATTTTTGTGAATGGATTTAAAATTGTTGCGCACATCAAATTAAAGCCATATACACGTGCATATTATGAGGGGATATAGTCGATCACTTCCCCACGGGGAGAATCAAATATCCTCAAGGGAGAGGGGGGGAGGGGGAGGAGCCCAGGGCGACCTCGCGATTATACAGTTCGTTCCGCGCGCGGCGCACCGTATCGTTATCAACAATTAACAATTGCGCGGTGATCGGGGTCGCGATCATTGCATGTACACGCACAATCGCGAGCTGCGGATTAATTAATGAGCGGGGCTTTTGACGTTGGACGCGCACACGTTGGGTATTGGCGGCGACATGGCAGCGGGTTGATCCTGAGCTATCGCACGCGCGATATAGGTGGGCCTGACCTGGACCGCCGCCGCGCCGTGCGTCCCGGCGTCGAGCGTCGCGCCTCCCGTCCGCTCGGTCAGCCCGCGCGTAATCCGCTTCTGGCATCACGAGTTATGTGCCACACCGTCGACAGCCCTCTCGGCTTAAGCCCGATGGCGCACACGCGGCGCACATCGGGAATGAGAGGGAGGAGAGGGGAGGGGGGGGGGGG
>NW_017278121.1:0-101957 GCF_001594065.2 Cyphomyrmex costatus | reverse complement strand
GGGGGGGAGGGGGGGGGGGGGGGGGGTGAGGGATGTCGAAATATCGCTCGTGGTTTTACCGGAGCCCCGCGTCTGTAATAACTCTTTTCTCCCCGCGCGTAATACCGTCTTGAAAAGCGGCCTGCGTCTTGTAATTATGGGGACGGGTACGGTCGTAATGCTGCAAATTGTATTCCGTTAGAAGGCACTCTCTCTCTTCTCCGACAGAACGTTTTTAAGTTTATACTTTTAAAGATAGCATGTATTTGTTCGAGGGACGAATACACGTCTCACGATACTTCAAGATAATTTTGGAGGTAAAGTGAGTGAATATCGCGTCGTAGTAACGGCGAGGCTTAAGGGTGAACTGACCTTTGTCCAAGATTACGCATTCCCTCTGGCCACGCATATATCTACCGATTAGAGTTGACGCAACTGCCGCTCGAGCCATCTTTGCCGAACAGCCCAGTGTCACGCTATCGCGAGAAGTGGCTGTTACGCCTCACTCACATACGCACGCCGTGATACCACCGGGTGAAATGAGTGAGATTTGTAATCGCAAAGCTTCCTGGAAAATCACGAAATGTTAAACTGTGCGTGACTCTCCAATCGATTAAAATTCCTAAGACGACAATATTCTACCAGCGTTATTTTTTCACATGTGATGCTGTAGTAAGAATAATTTGTAAATTTTCAATAACATTAGCCATTTTTTAAATTGAAATTAACGAGAATCACACTTAAAAATCGAAAATTAAATAATTACAATGGATTTATAAGCAGAGGACACTGAGAAAAATCTGATAATAGCTATACTAAATGTATTTTGCTTAGCGTATCGGTGTAATAATTAATAAATTGGTAATAATTCGAAAAGTAAGATAATATATTCAGAAAAGCAAAATTAACGTTTAGCTAGTTTTGGTTATATTAACATTTGATTAAAATTATTTTATTTAATTTAATAATTACCATTTACATAGTAAAAAATATTTTGTTTTTGTTTCTGTTATTTGTTAAAATTATGAATTTTTAACATATCCGAGTATTAATTTAACATAATGAGTGAGTGTATTATTTGGATATTTTGTATTAAATTGATATTTTCAACATTTCTTAGTATTATATTAAAATAATAATTTAAGAATAGTGTTGATCAAGTAATTTAAAATATAATTTTTAATACATATAATAAATTTTAAAATGAGTAAAATGTATTAATTAAATATGCCATGCATATTAATTTTACAAGTGAATAATAGGTTCGTACCTCTTACAACATTTCGAAAAGATTATTTTTAGAAAATAATCACTTTTATTTTTAGAACTCCTAACACATAAATAAGGTACCTATTACAAGTATCACAAACTGCCAAACATAATACTGTCAATTTTTTTTTTAAATTTCTTAAAGACTTTTACGTGGAGAAAAAAAAAGTGTGTTCTCTGATAGAAGGAACGCTGTCCATCATAGATTACTCGAAAAAAAGGGCATCTCGATATAATCAAGATTATATCGGCGTTCTAGAAACAACGCGTAACTGCGGAAGCGTCATATAATTATCTCGTTACAGACCGCGGCGTAAGAAGCAAGAACGAGCGTAAGAAAAGTGAGCGGCTTCGCGCGACACGCGAATAAGGACGGGCTTGTATCGGGCGATATATACGCGTTGCACGCGCGATTAACCGGTATCTTCCCAATTGCGCTGAAAGCATCAACACGCGGCGGTATCCGTTGGTCGGCCGGCCCAGAAATGTACCAGCCACGTTGCACTATTATTACCATCGCAACCGGATAACCGGCTCGATCGTTACCTGAAACTTAGGATTAACACCTGGATCACTTGCGCGATGACGACCAGCAATCTTGCCGCGTCGACGCGTCGAACGTTGCGTGCGTCCTGATTAGAGCCGACGCCTATATCGTTAAACGGTGGTCCCGATGCAATTACGCGATAAACCGCGCGAGCCACGTTTCTTAAGTAGGCGAGTGAAAACGGTTATAAAGAGACGCCCAATTATAAGCGAGGTCTCCGCGAGCGCTTCTCTTGCCAGGATGCCGTTTCTCAACGCTTCGAAAGATGTATTCTGAGCGCCGCTAGGTATGATTGTAAATTTCCGCAAGGAATGGAATAATTCAATTTTTAAACCCGCGCGAGGCTAGAAATCGATCCGAGATCTCGATCTCTGTAGCATCGTGAGTACAAAGCTTGAAATGCCTTTTCCATACGTTCTCTTTCATTCAATTCTTTCTTTTCAAGGTTGGTATTTCTACAATTTCAAACGCTGACTAATTTAACTAACAGATTTGAACATGTAAAGATTCTCCGTCTTCTTTGTTGGTTTAAGAGACAACATTAATGATCGTACTGATTGTGAGTTCAAGATTGTCATGTATCTTTTTTTAACGTTAACTGTAGCATCTATTTTTTTCTCTCTCTCTTTTAGAGAATACTCTCTATATAAGAAGCATTTTACTTTAATTTTTGTAACAAATGTAAACTTAAAAAGTTTTTCAAAATTTCTATTTTCATATCGTGACTTGTTTATTAATAAAAATACATTTGCTGTTATATTTCTTAATACTATTGTTTCGATTAAAAATAATTTATGATAGGTTAACTTTTATGAAAGTTATGAACAATCGACGTTAGAGATATACCGAAATGAGCGTGTTGTCTTAATGTGTGAATTTAATATTAAAGGCGCTATATGTCGCACACACAAAAAAGTTTAACCACTAAACGAAAGTAAACGAATTGGCTAATTACTAGAAACCAGAAGGCAATAACGTAAACTACCAAATTCAAAATACTGTTTCTTCGTGTGCCATAGCCTTAAGTGCGAAGTGTGTGTGATAAGAATCACGTCTCTATATCGGTAAAAATCGCATTTTCAAGATAATATTCCGAGTCAGGTGTTCGCTCGCTTAAATTTATACGCAATCGTGATATTTGATATCACGGGATATGGGTACGCGATGGAGTTTCAAGATTACAAATCAAAGGTCCCTCTTAATTAATAAGCGGCGCTGCGTCACGTCCTCGACTCCCGCGCTCTCGTATGTGTCGATAAAATACGCGCGCGCGACACCACCGTTTCCATTTTATCGCGCGGCGCATAAATCTCTTTTTATCCGGGCGGGAGGTACGAACGCGTCGAAACGAACGAGCGAGCGAGCGAACGAGCGGACGGACGGAAAATTTCGGTCGCGGAGTGTTCGTGGCATTATACGGACGAGCGAGCGCGCGCGTTCTCCTCCCCCGCTACCCGCTACTGCTGGTCGAAAATTTCGAGAGCGGGATCGAGGTCGCGACGTAGGTAGGTAGGTAGATTGGTAGGTAGAAAGAGAGTGCGGGGGCGCGCGGGGTACACGGTAGGTGGGTAGAGGTTGGAGAGAGGCGAATGGAGGGCTCTTGGATGCATTAATCATCTCCGTACTTCGTCCGCCGCCCGCGCTCGCGGACTCCCTCTTCCCTGATCGCCGCCGAACCCTTTCTCACTTTATCTCCCGCGCCCGCTTCTCGGATCGCGTCTACAGGGTGCCCGAGACGAACACGTGTATAGGGAAACCAACGACGTCGCGTAAGCTCGGGATCGCAATCCGATAAATAGCCGAGGGAACGACCTGTACGCGTGAAAATCACTTGAAACGTTTCCCGCGTACTTTTATATTCGCCGTTAGAAGAAAAGTGATATTAATTGTGATACCACTCATTTGAAATATTTGAAAAGTAAAAATGGTGTATCCAAACGATATTTTACGGTCCGTTTTTATGACTTTATTGAAAATTGGCTACATATTTATGTTTTTGTTAATTAAATAATGTATTATATAAAACGCACGCAGCGCATATTTTATTTACCCGAAAAACGTCGTCGGAAATGTCCTCGAGACGTACTTCTGGATGTCTTTTGAATTTTTTCAGGACATTTCTTGGAGATCTGTGTGCATGAGAAGGTAAAATATTCTTAGGACATAGAAACGCCTTCTGGACGTCTTTAGAACGTTTCTCGGAGTCTTGTGCTGCATGGAAAGGAAATAAAAGATATGAGTAAAAATTGTACGCATTCTAAAATATATCGGTGTGGATTTAAGACCTTACTGTGTTTATAATTCTCGTTGTGTTAATGTTATTATTAACATCAATATAATGTGGATTTAACATCATGATTCACACCATAATTATGTTGACATAAACACTAGGGATTATAAATTTATACCTACTGTTAAATTCATAATATCAAATTGTATATTGGAGTTAATTTTTATCAATTTTATTGGTCGCCATTGTTCCTACTAAATATGTCATTAATTTGACTAAAATAATGGAGTTGAACACTTTAATTCAAGAAAATGTATCAAATATTTGACAGATTTTATTATTTTCTAAATGCGTACGTTAATATGGGCAATATTTACTTTGAAACGATTCACAGAAATGGTTTAATTTACATTTTGACGTACGCCAAAGTTAAAAATAACAAAATTTTATTTAACTCTTAAAAGATTGGGTTACCATCGCTTCTTTCACATTTAATCTGTTAGTGTTAATATTAACACGAACCCGGGTGAAAACTATATAGACACACTGCATGTAAATCCCCATCAATATTTTTCAGAGTATTTTCAGACATTTTGCAGTAAAAAACAATTACTATTTAACGAAGATAACAAATAATTAATATAAGTATTTTTGTATGTGAGCCAAAATGAAATTTCTGCTTCGAGAGAACGATAAAACGACGAGAGTATGGAATTCAGTTTAGACATCGGTGAGATTTTTTCCTCAAGGGGAAAAAATAGCGATCACCGTTGGGTAGAAAATGTTCGAAATATCCAGGACACCCTGTACGTATTCCCCGGAGAGATGGAACACGCGCTCTGGGAACGACGGGTGAGATAAATAAGCGACTCGACGCGCGCCAGCGACGACGTTCCGCGAGTCTACGAGACGCGGATGCCTGCGCCGCGACGCTCCGAGGTCGTCGGGCGCCGCGACGAAAGACGGGGCGACGCGATCCTCTCGAGATGCGAGAGACGCGAGGCGCTTTCGACGCGTTAGACTTTCGTCTCCTCGTCGCTCGAGAGTTCCCGCTAAAAAAGAGATCGATTCTAAACTTAGGAAAGTATTTTCAGCGGAGGAAGAGAGAGAGAGAGAGAGAGAGAGAGAGAGAGAGAGAGAAGCGCAGCAACTTCTGCGACTCCGCATTGAAATATGCATAAAAATAATGAATTCGAACAGGCACCAGCGTGGCGCGAGATGAAAAATATCAAATCGTTAAGACAGATCCCTACCGCGAACCGCGGTGAATAAACATCACTGTATCACGCACCATGTTGCTCGTCATGTGCGTAATATTATTATGACAATTAGAATGATATTGTAACAGGATTGTGATCATTACCGCGTTACACTGTCCTGTCGTCACTAATAGTTCGAAACGAGGTGTGTAATTAAGCACGTTAATATTGCAGTGACGTCTAGAATTTCATGTAACTCTATCAAGATTTAAACGTCACCGTCTGTCCCAATGTATAAACAATGCGATATTGATTGCGCCCAACATATAATTGAGGAAATTAATTGTAATGCACGTATGCAGCGTGTGGAAAAAATCATTCAGCATTCATTTATAATGGTAACACCATACTGAGTGAGTTAAAAAGCTTTAGTGAATATAGGTCGAAAGCGTTTCCGAGATGTAAACAACTTTATATGTTGCGGTTTCGTTGCTGACTTATCGCCTCTTTTACGTATTGCACACACAATGTGGAAAGAGAAATTAAAAAATTATAATTACTAAACATCTCTTAGACATATTTATATACTTCTATTTAAAAAATCAAATTAAATTTTTCGATTATATTTGCAGATTTAAGATTCTCGTTAATATTCCAAATTCATCAAAAATTATGGAATTGCTTGTCAGTTTAATAAGTGATACTATTCTGGTTTTGCTCGTATGGTTACGTTTCAAGATCAGAAAAGGATTTCGGCGCGCAGATTGCAGGATCTATTATGTACATAAATTCATACATCAATAATTATTATGAGTATAGAAATTTTCTTATATAATTAGATTTGAAGATTTTTATTTACACAGCATAGTATTGTCTTTACTATAAATTTACGATTACTAACATATCCTTACACTTATTATTTGTATATTTCTACAAAAAATTAGACGAAATCTTTTATTTTCAACACAGTACTTCCTTTATTCTACGCGACTATTAACACACACATACACACATCTCAGATATTTTTCTTTGTACTTCTATTTAAAAAAATCAGATTAATATTGTTATTTGCAACATATATATAACATTCTCTCCTCTTTTTACTACATTTTACTCACTATAAATTTATGTCTTGATTTTTACCGAATCACCGAGCTAAAAGTCTCTCAGTTTCTTCATCGAGCAAGGGAAAGGATCGCAACGCGCGATGCGTTCGTTTCAATTTAATTTATCGGGCAAGACCGGATCGAGCGCGCGAGATCGATCGATCTCCGCGATCGACGCGGACGAGAATAGAGTCGAGGCCACGGAGGAGGAGGGTCCGTGGAGGTAATAGAGCCGTGGAACGAGCAGACACCTCGCAATTTGGCTAATGGCCTTCCACCGGCACCTTGGGGATACGGCCGTCACGGCCGTCAGCGGTGTGCCGCCCAAGGAACACGGTTCCTACCACGTTGGAACCCTAACGAGAGGGGTGGCACGCGCTCGCACGTTGCAATCGCGCCCACACCCCCCCCTTTTGCCCCCTCCGCGCCCGTCGCCACCGCCGTTTCCGATAGTTTGCTGAGCGGAAATTGCGTGCCGAATACGGCAAATATGATTGTTCCTCACGACTACGTCACGAAGAGCGAAACCTAAAGGTGAGAAAACGTAACGGCGATTCATCAAAGACTTTCTCTTTATGAGAGGAAAATAATTTCAGGCTCTTACAATAATAGGGAAGTTGAGCGTAAGGATTTTTTCCCTCATATATTATTTTCTTTTTAAATTGTAACATGGAACAGATAAGAGATATATTTTAGTGACGCATTTTTGAAAACGTCAGCAATCACGGACTCGTTGCGGTATTATAAAAAAATATCGCGATAACGGGGCACGGAAACAAAAGTTTATAGCGTAATCCCGTAAACCGAATATACGAAATGTATCCATCGAATTGCCGCCGTAAACACAATTTTTGCGACACGACGAAAATTCGAAAAAGCGAGCTTTCATATATCGCTCTCGCGAGACGAGCTCTTCAAAACATGATCGAACAAACAGTGGCTGCATATGAAAAGCGTTCTCTTCAAACGTTTCAAGCTCTTAAAGAATTTTGCAGAATCATGGTGACAACATATTTTGAGAATTAGTAATTATAATATATCGTAAAAAAATTAATTATATCGTTATGACTATAAGTAAAATGTGCATTATACATGCATTACAAATCGCGTTTGCTACAATAACATAATTAAAGAAATTGTCATTTTTCAGCCTTTTGTAAAAAAAGGAACTACTTTAAAGATACATTCTTTTATTTTACTATAATTGGTTATTATAGCAAAAAATTTTTATTCAACATTTAAACTTATTTTTTGGAACATTTTGTTTTTTTCATTGCGTCATTGCTCTAATCTAACAAATGAACGAAATGTATAAAGTGTTGAGTAAAACATTATAATACGGTAGACAAAAAGGTGGTGATTTTTTTTTTTAAAATGGAATTAAAATTATTTTAAGAAGCCTTTTTTATTTGAGATAAATTTTTACATCCGTATGAAGAATTATCTAACAATAAGTTATCTAAATCATGTGAAGGAGAGAATTAATATATCATACATACTCCAGATAATTTTTATTTATTTAATACATATAAGAATATTGTATTTTTTTATGTGTATTTCGTATTTCCGTTTTTATACCATGTTTTAAATACTCATAATACATATATATGGGGCATTCCATGCCAAGTGGGCCACCCATTTTGCGAAGTTTCATGGATTTCGTTCATATTGCTTGAACTTGAACAGTTTGATGAATAAAGACTCTATGCCAATAATATACCCTCTAGGCTAACTGGTTGCCGAACTGTAGAGCCGTCAATTTTTGGGCTTTCTCGTCGCAGCGCTCTTTTCGCTTGTCATTAGTGGGAATGAGAGGCAAGTTTGAAAATCAAATGTAGACGTTTCCTTATAGAAAATTGAACGCTCTTTCACGTAAGAATACTCTTTTTTCGATCAGACCGGTTTACGACGATGTTTGTCAGTTTTGAAGTTTTCAAAATGGCGGCGCGCCTAAAAGGCCAGTCTCATCTTTTTTTTATATAGCTCAAAATGTAGCCCCAGGTCTCTATTTTGTTACTCTAAAAGGACTTAATGGGACACGCATTCGTTTGGAAGTACAGAGCTAGGAAGGTGAGGAAAGTGAGTGCCGCGGCAGGGTGACGGAGCGACAATTTTCTATAAGAAAACGTCTACATTTTATTTTCAAACTTGCCTCTCATACCCACTAATGAAAAGCGAAAAGAGCGCTACGACGGGAAAGCCGAAAAATTGGGTGGTCCACTTAGCATGGAATGCCCCATACGTACTAAGTATTGTTATTAACCCTTTACGCGCTTTTTCGATATAGTATTCTTTTGAAGAAGAATGTATGTATTTAACATATTATATTAACATAAATTCATTATATTTGACTTAATATGTACATTCTCGGACCAAAGAAATAAAGACAACTAAATTAATTAAACGAATAAACAATTCTTTTGCTTAATGTGTACATACATTTGCTCGGTACCGTTATGACCTTAACGTTTATTGAAAATAAATGTTTATACGTTCAATTCGTGAAAGTTATAAGCAACTCATGAATTGAGTTCATACATCAGTTGTGCCCATAGCGAGGCATTAAAGGGTTAAATATCAAAATCCCAAAGGAGTCGGGATCGCTTCCGTTAGATAAGCGAAATATCGTATCGATACCCCAATACCGTTTCTATCCGAGCCGAGAGGGGAACTGCGGTCGCGCACGTGAACGCGACCGCACGCGAGCGGCAATTATCCGGCAGCCGCCCGCACCGCGTGGTCGACAGCAATGGTGGAGAGGGCGCGAAAGAGAGAAAGAGATAGAGAGAGAGAGAGGCAGAGTTGCTATGAGCCCGGCGGATCCCATGGGCGCGATTGCGGACCCGGGGCTAGCAGGGCGCTGTCGCCACCAGCCGACGCCCTTTTTGCTGGCACGTTCGAGTTGGCGTCGGTCTCATAATTTCGGTGACCAACGGTGACCGCCAGAATTCTTTGCCATCCCCATTAATCTGCCAAAAAAACCGCTTGACGCGGAGAAATAAGAAAAAGTACTATTTGAATAAGTTATTTCGGAAGCTCTATTATAAATCAGTTTTTTTTTTGTCCAAATAAAATTTTTTTTTCCCCCCCCCCCCCCCCCATAAATATGGGGTTTCTGAAGTGACCGATTTATCTATTCTCAGAGAGAAATGATTCCGCAGTGACATTCGCTCTTTGTTACGAATAACAGTTTATCGTTTACGATGCAACATCGCGGCGTAACTTTGTTCGATTGATTTCTGCGATCGATTGCCATCAATCGACCGAGAAACCTATCGAGGTAAGACTCATACGCATCATTACGACCGATATGTGATAGATATACCAGAATGTCTCAAACCTACCGCATTACCGCAAATGGCAGATTCTTGTAATCATTTTAAGACAAAGATTCTAATACTAAAATGTTGAGGTTACAATAGTTTCTAACTAATACCTAAGTGTTTAAAGATAAACAATCGGGATGTTCAAAATTCGCGCGTCTAGGCTTATTACACAGTCAAGCTCTTAAGATATTAATGTTTAAATATTGCCAAAATTTTATTTTTCTTTGAATTTATCTCTTCGTAACTTATTTATTTATTTAATTTACTATATATGTTGATAACGTTATAATTATAGTATCAACATTTTGATATTAGAATTTTCGTCTTAAAATTACTTCAGGAATTTATTAGTAACAGAATGATACGGTAAGTCTAGACTTAATAACTTATATATATATAAAGTTAAAAAAATGTTTAAAATTAGCAAATCATATCATCTAAAGTTGTGTACCTATTTAGGTACAGTATACGGAAACTCTCTACCAACTACATCTGAACGCGCGAATTTTAAGCGACACGCGTCTCGCTAATTCATTTTAATATTTATAATTCAAAAGCTATTATAGCCTCGACATTTTGGTGTTAGAATTTTTGGTCTTGAAACAATCTCAGGAATTTATCCTTAAGCGTTGTTACGATTTTTACCAGACACCCTGTATATGTAGGTACGTCGTGCAGACATACGCCGTCATTATTTCGCGATCGATGACCGACTATATAGCGCGCGTACCTGATGCGTAATACGTGCACGGTCCGTTGTATAGAGTCGATACTACGGGCGATCGAATTGCGGCGTGCCTCTAAATAAGGCCGCGCGATTTATTCACGCGTCCCGCCGTGAATCGCCGGTCACTTTGATCCGTCTAGCGCGAAATCAACCTTTTTTCGCAGCTTCTCTCCCTCCCGACCCGGACTCGGTCCGTGCTCTTACTGACCGCAAGATCGGCATCCGCTCCAGCTCGTCGTGCAGCTCGATTGGCCGATTTATGCGTCGTCACGCGCGTCCATCCTTGGGGACTCGCCCTCGCTCGCACGAGAGAGTGGAAGCCACCCTTGAGTTTCTATTCTGCTTCAATAGGGGTGGCACGTATGATTTAGAATAGAATAGGGTGAAAGGACGATTTATGACGCTACAGAATCCTCCGACTTGATGATTATTTGTAGACCAATCATATTTTATATATGTACATATGTTTAACGTTTTTCCTCTCTATTTTTTCTTGTACAGGTTTATTTATTATTGTTTTGCATGTTTACAATATTAATGTAGTTACATTATTAATATAATTTAGGACCGGATGTTTCATCTTCGAATGAACTATGTGGTAATTTACCTATATATTGGGTAAACAAAAGAATAAGAGCATAAGAGAGAGTAAAATAGTGGAGTTGAAATTTATCGAAAAGTGAAACAACCTCCAACCTTCGAAATTAAATTTTAAATTTAACTTTATCAAATTAATTAAATGTTTCATTTAATTGAGATTAATTATCAAATTAACGCGAAATTTTACATCTTTATCTCGCTGGCTGTTGTCTGCCAAACACGTATTAGTACCCATTAGCATATATAATTATATCTTGATTAGAGATACCGCTACTTCTCCATCCATCCCGTTTCGCGACCTCATCCCTACGGCGCACTTCGATTCCCCGCGGAGGGGTGGCTTCTCTCGCGAGGGGTGCTTCCCCGCGCGAGGCAGGAGGGTGCGTCAACTGTTGCACGATCGCTCAAACTTTTCAGTCACAACAGGAAAGCCCGCGGCGGTGCCGACGGCGGATCGCCACTTGCCGCGCGAAGGATGGCTCACCGCCGTTCCCCTATATTCCCTCTCGCTGCCACAAATAGGGAGGGTTTGACAAACGAGGCGGATAAAACCGTTCACGCGTCGTCTAGAAGCACCCGTGGTATTAATAAGCAGCTCTCCGCGCGCGCGAAACAATTTTTCTTGCGACACTTTATACCCGCATGAATTTGCGTCGCCTCGACGACGAAACGTTCGCCATTAGTTTCAGATTACGAAGCTAAAAAGATTATATGTTGAATTAATAATAATATCGCTCTGTTAATTCAAAGTGCCACAGCTAAAGGAACGTGATTTTCGAGTTATTATCATGAATGAACTGGATAAACATTACTCTATTAATCATCGAAAGCGAACTAACTTAACTTTACAAAAAACAATCAAATCCAAAAGAGGTATAGTTTTTAAAAAGTTATTGCAATTTAAAAAGGTAATATAAAAGAATTGTCAACTCACAAAGAGTGGTTTTTTTTAAATATTGTGAAACGAAAATAACATTTTTCATTAAATTAAGAATACAATAAAAAATATAAAAATATGTGTTTGATATGATTAGTCATTTTTCTTATCTTTATGCCGATGTTCTTTAATTAGTCAATAATTATCTACCACACAAAGTTGAAAAATAAGTTTTTCCTTCTTCTGAGAAATTTAATTTGTTTAATCGTGTCATTTTTGAAGTAAGGAAGCGATATCAGTATTTAATAACTTCCGAAACCGTAATCAGTTACAGTTAATCTGCAGTCGAGTCTTCCGTGACAAGATGATGAAAAATGACAGTTTTTATGTTATAACTCAAAGAAAATATCTTTCACGAATCAAGCGCTGCTATTTTTTGTGGCAAAGCTATTGCCGAGTCAATCGCTAATTTTTCGGAGCTACCCCGCGATAATATAAATGGATGAGGATTATCACGAGTTTCTGACAAATTAATGGCCATCGATTAATTCTCACTCAATGCGCTGTCCTTCGGTATTAGGGTGCGGAGTGATGGAAGGAGAGAAAAGAGAATGGAGATATGAAAAAAATCCCTGCAGATTTAATTAACATCGTGCGTGTCTCTCCCTTTTTCATCTTTCAACCCTCTGACGTGAGATATACGATTGTACTGGAATTCATCTGGACTCCTTTGTCAAAAAATGCGTTCGCAAATTAAACGAAACTACGTAAACTAATAGCAAAACAAGTAAAACAAGTTTAAATCAATTTTATTAATTTAACCCTTTATTCATGTAGGGTTATTCATCCAGGCCTAATAAATTCGCTAAATGTACAAATGCTATTTCTACACATTAATTTTTCTAAAATTTTCTTTTATCGCGTTCTTATCGCGAATTTCTTCACCATTTAAAAAGGAATTTGCATTTATCTTTATCTAAAGGATTTATATATTATTAGAATATCATCAGTCTTCAAAATAAATTAAATAAATTGTATTGTGATTCCAAAAATAAATCCAGTACAAGTAAAATGCCTAAAATGTGGGTAAATTATAATACATGTATAATAATATAATATATTATATATATAAAAGATAAATCTATTTAGTGGCTTAATAGTATTTTTTTTTAATTAAAGAATATATATAATTTTCAAAAACACCATCCAGTGCGTGGTAAATGCTCGACCTTTTACTTTGTGTTTGTTATATATATATATATATAAAATTATAATATATTATAATAATTATATATATTATATATTCATAAAGCGATAACATAAATATAACTCGCAAACAATTAGAATGTATTTACCAAATGAAGTTAACTGGAATTATATGAATCATAAAATCTGTTTCTTAGGCTGAGCTTATACGAGTACTTTCGGTACTTAAACTGAAATAGGTAGATATACATAATGTTCTATATTTGGCGAAAGTGAGATTGATTGGATCAGGAAAACAGTCTTTACGTATAGCAATGACGAAAATGCTATTTCTTTTCGATTACACTCGTCTCGGAAGACATCGCGATGTATATATTTCACCTTGTAATATTTCACAGCGACTACGATCGGAACGCTAACGCACGAATTTTAGCTGCTTTTTGTTACGGACAGCAATCTCGTAACGTCGGAGTCGCACGAGGAGCCGGACGGACAGGAGAGATTCGTCAAAATTTCAGCGTAGCGGGCCAGATAACAGCGTGGCCGACAAGCAAAATAAAAGACGCCCGGATATCCGACGCCGACGCGAGAGCACGAGCACGATCCAATAGCGTTGCAATTTCATCCATCCTCCATTCCGAGAGGAAATCCTTCGGGCGAAACAAAAGCGAGCAACGCGACCGACGAGCGAGAATTCGGTCGGGAATTCGTCGGCGCCCGAGCACGAGCACGAGCGACATAATTCGACGAGATTTTTGTCACCCGCTTCCTCGAAATTCAAATCCTCCGTCGACGAGGAAAACGATCGGGGACGCGATAATCCGCGAATGCGCGACGTGAAAAATCTCGCGCGGTTTGCATTTTTAACACCCGGCGAGTCGGAGGCAGAGGGAATATCGGAATAGGAGCGACGATTCGTCCGTTGGCTATTTTCAACGCTCGTGACAATCGTTATCGCATAATTTCTGACATATATATCATGTCTTAAATAACGTTTCACGTTGTAGAAGTTGACTTTTAAGCGAGAGACTTCTTCTTTCCCATAAATAGCGCGATGACGCTCGAGATATATCTTCGCTTAATCTCCCGGTAGAAAAAAAATCGAGTTAAATCCTTTTGGTACCGAATTCTTTGTGCTTTCGCTTGACCTATCCTAGCGCACATTTCACCGGCACACGTTACACCCCGCCGCGTCGCATCCTTTCATCCCGGTGAAATCCTTCCGGGGGTGGGAGCGGGCAGACCCGCGGGCGATTAACTCGCGAGACTCGAGCGCCGGAAAAATCCGACGGGAGAGAGCGGTGGCAGGCGGTGGCAAAAATTTTTCGTCGGAAAATTTAACCGCCAACTTCCCCAGCGTGGCGTAGCACACAGCTCGGCTCAGCTCGGTTCGGCTCGGTACGGTTCGACGCGGGAAAAACGTCGCGATCCTCCCGGTGGATTTATCCCGAATCGAGCGCAAAGGACAAAGATAAAATCCGCGGGATCTCTCTCCGGGGAGACGGAGGCAGAGGACGGGGATCACCGTGTGCAGAATCGGGGCAGGAGAGGGGAAGGGGGACGGGGGAGGGAGCTGCTGACGAGATCGTGGACGGCGGATTGCGGATCCCCAAGGGCCAGTCAGGAAAGAGAATGGAGGGAACGGGATGGAGGAAGAGGACCGGGGATTGTGGAAGCGACGGCGGCGACTCCCGGAAGGTGTGGGTGGCGAGTGGCGATTATGGCTGGCCCTAGCCTAGGAACAGCTATCTTCCATCTAGAGTCTAGACTCGAGAGAATATAGCCAACATGCTGAAATGTTAGCGACTCTCCCTCGCGCCTCGTCATTGGAAGCTGCGGACTACCGGGTGTTCTGACACAGAGTTTTTTTTGGTTGTTTTGTGAAAAAATCGTGCTCGATCGGTAGAAAATTGCAGAAAATTCTACGAATTTTCCTTTCTGGTAACTGTGTGACTTTAAGGATTCAAGATTTTAAAAGATCGAAAATTAAGAGTGAATATAATTAATAAAGAGATTGCATTATTTAAAATTCCAAAAATATTCAAACTTTTAAAAAAATTTTAAATGCGGAAATCTAAATTCTTGAAAATTAACAAATACTTAATATATAAATAAAAAAACAAACCTTTACCTTAATTGTGTTTCGTTGTGACATCGAATATAATAATAGAAACATTAATGCCCTAGATTTTAATTAATGGTAAATATTTTTGTAGATTATATTGTATTTAGATTAGCCATGTTATATTTTCTGGTCATTAAGTGCTGTAACTATATTCCCAAAAATTATTTATGAAAAATATCATTCAGAAAGTTTCGAAAACATTTTTAAGATGCATGTCTGATGTTATAAAGTCTTAAAAAGCTTTATGCCAAACGCGCGCGCGCGTCGACATCTTCTATCTAGACACACGTGTGTCATCACAGATATGTCGGGACGTCGTAAGTGTCGCAACGCTTTACGACCACCCGGTATGCAACCACTACGCGAAATATATATAGATGGCGAATAAAAGTAGATTGTGCCGCAGCAGCCAAGCTATGACGAACAGCGCAGCATTTTTATAGCTCATACATGCCTGCGTGTGATTCCGCGTTCCAAGTTGTATCAGGACCTCTGTACTTAAAAGTTATGTCAGTGAAGTCGATTAATCCGGAGCATCTTCTACATTTCGAGAATATTCGGTCCTTACTTGAACTGAAAGAAGATTATATCGCGGTGGTATTATTGTTGTTGTATTATTAGAAAATCAAAGGCGAGTCTCTCGATCGCTAATTGAATAAGGAAGTCGATTTGATAAACAGGAAATGGAAAGTCAATTATAGATCTCATTTATATCCACGATACCACTTCCTTATAGTTAGATCGTGAAATCATCGAATTTTGACCGCCATTATGATTGCAGGATCCTTCATAGTGTCCATTAAATAAATTTCATCGGTCCGACGCATTAGCGTGGTCAACAAGTTTCGTGCAGAACACCGAGAAGAACCGTAACTGACTCTGGCTGGAAAAAGGATGTTAACTTCGTAAAGATTCCGTGCAAAGGAAAACTGATAAAAGGCGCGCGGCAATGTTCTGCAGAAGTTATATAGAAACGGACGCACATCGTGGACTTGTAAGGTCGGAACTAATTAAATCGTGTTAAATGGAACAATAAGAAAATTAAAGCATTAGTGAGAAAGCTATTGAAGTACATTGTTATTGCTGTCATTGAATACATGCATATATGTGTATCAAAGTTATTCAAATAAAATGAAATCGAATAATTTATGTAATCCTTCGGAAGGATAAATGAAATTCTAGATAAAATATAATTTGTATAACATTTCTGTATTACACATGTTTATATGTATAACTGTAACTTATATATATAACAATTATTATATTTATAAATCAAAAAAGTTAAAATGTCAGTGAGGGAGCTATCAAGTACATAACTATTATCAGTATATATCTACATAATTATGTATATATATTTTATTTTAATAATTTTAACGCATGCAAGAATTTAAATATATAAATATAATACATATACATACACATCCTCGTGCGTTAAAATTATTTAAATAAAATAAAATCGAACAGTCCAAGGTTATACCTTTCAAATGAATGAATGAATAAAAAAATTTTTAATAAAGTATATAACAAAGTATAAAATTTGAACAATAATTCTACATTACACCATAAATACCATGCTTTATATATTTCATATAATATATTAATTGTGCTAAAAGTTCTGAAACTTCCGACAGTTACAAATATAACATCTAATGTCGTTATACATAATCACATGTCATAGACGTACGATCGTGTATATACATATGGATGATGTATTCATTCGTTCGTGTGGAATAGCTTGGATCAGTACTTATCGCGTCGAGAGCATGTGGAAGATATCGCGAGAACTCGCAATTACCCTAATTACACGAAACGAAGCGGTCGCAGCGTCGATGACGCGGCGTCTGCGCGAGTTAATCATGAGAGAGCAGGGGCGAAAAGAGGAGAGGGGGGGAGAGAAAGAGAGAGAGAGAGAGAGAGAGAGAGAGAGAGAGAGAGAGAGGGTCGTCAAGAAAACGAGCAGCCGGATGGGCGCACGGAGGAAGGATCTTAATTTCATAAGGATCCGTTCCCGAAGGAGATCGATTTTCCTGACCCTCGGGTACGTTAATAACCTCGGGTTGCGCGCGCCCAGCCGCTTATCCCGCCCGAGGGGGCGACGAAGGGGAGGACGGAACGCTGCGATCGCGATAAATAATTTCGTTGGTTATCGCACCGGGCCGGCTTCTGCAATTTTTATGCGCCGGATATACAGGGTGTCCCGCCGATAAATATTTTTCCCGTCTCTCGTATATGGTTCTCGACGTATAGAAGCGAATTTTCGGGATAGAAAGCGACGAAATTCGAGATAGAGAACGTTCGACCACAAATTCGATCCAATTACAAAGGTAGTTAACCCTCTGCTGGTCAAGTTGGATTTCGTAGGCATGGTCAATATTTTTAGTATAAATTTTGGTAGATAAATTTAAATCGATAATGGAAATAAGTAAAATATAACCCGACTCCTATAATAAAAACTCGTTGTGAAGCGTTTCACAAGTATGCAAGAATTTTTTCGGATTTTTATACAGTCCGGAACGACAAAAAATCTGCTTTGAAGTTCAAAGACCTATATATTGCGAAAGGTGCAAAATTCCACGTGACTGACGGAAGATTAACGCAGTCGTTCTAGAAACTAGGAGGATATTAACAATAATTATCGGAGTTAATAATCAGTATATGTATCTATATCTATATATTTGTTTTATGCAAACTTGTTACGTAAAAAGTTATTACATCTTAGAAATACCAATATATTATAACGATACGCGTCTAAAATGCAATTTTTTCGTCCGTTATTTTTTTCTCACGCAAGACGCTCTCATCAGCGCGATTCGTATTTTCCGGGGAAAAAGCTTCGGCGCGGTCGCGCGAAGCGATGAAATATTCGACAAGCTGGGCATTGAGTTATACCAGTTAAATTCATCGCCGGTTATTTAACCTTTTTTTTTCCGCCGATACGAGCCACGATCGATTTGAAGCCCGATTAAGGGGAATCGGGCATTGCGCGCAATGCAATGACAGGAGAGGACGAGTGGAATTGCGTTAAAGTGATTACCTGCTCTCGCGTTTCGCTTCGGACATTAATATTGTAATAAAAAATAAACGTCCGGTGCAAACGTATCGACTTATCCGAGTGTCCTGAATACCGACGTCGCGAGAAACGCTGAGAGTACGAGTCATTTCGAAGTTGATTTATGGAAGTTATTTAATTATAAAACGATCCGAGAGAAAGAGAGAGAGAGATGCGATAGTTCTCATTCACACGCAGAGTACCTATTTAATACGCTAAATGTCCCCCATGAACGCTCGTACTCCTTTTGCAATGATTTAAAATTTTATAATAATATAATATGAGAGAGAAAGAGAGAGCGTACATTTATTCAAAGAGCCCAGGGATAATATCCCCTCAGGCGTATCAAAAATTCATACATTAAAAATTGCAGCAACAATAATAAAGATTACAACTTATAGCACTGTAACACTAATAGAAATAGAAAATAAAAAGGAAAAAGGAAAATATAATGATAAAAATACAAAAATAAAATCAAAAGATTTTTATTGTATAACATAAAAGATATAATAATAATTACTTATTGCATCAGAACCGGGGGGGGTGGAACACTCTCCATTGAATTTATCAAAAGAAAAAATTGTAAGCTGTAATTCTTAAACTAACTTCGTAGCAAGTATTCATACAGCTTATGCTTAAATGCTTCGATAGATTTGATATTCCGTATCCTCAACGGGAGATCATTCCACATCTTCGCTGCAACAACCCTAAAAAAATGCATTTGTAATTAAATTCTGTAGAGAAAGAGCTGTGGGAGTTTTTTGTAATAAAATAAAAATAATCTTGTAGCTTCAAGAATAAATTATGTATAAGTAAAATCCTAGTAAAAGTAAAAGCCCCTATAGTTTACACGGTCGTTGATGCGTAAATAATATTTTTTCAGAGCTTTTAATAATTTATAAGGTGGTAGAATATAATTTGCAAATAATTGGAATGTATTTGTTAATTGCAACACTCGTATTTTTTAATAATAAATGAACTTATTTTTTATGCGTGCAACTAAAAGGTTGCCAACGATTGAATTTCTGTTAAGGAAATCCTACTCCGACCTTATCAAGGAAGCCTTAACTTTAACCTTTAAATAAGTAGGTAAAAACAGCATCCCACGTTCCCATAGTTTCTTAGAAATCTTATTATGTGAAAAACGAAAACAAAAACTATTACCCAAGAAGTCTTAAAATTCATTGTGTACACCTCTCTTTCTTTCTCTCTCTTATTTGAGTATCAATAATATAAATTTAACTCTGTATATAGCATATATGTGCTATTAAAAAACATATCTATAAGGATACAATTTTTTTGGAGTGTTCTTAAACTCCATTCGTCTACTTAAAGGCTTAAGAGAAGATGCACAACACCCTATATACATTTTACACACACACACACATACACGTCTATAGCGTACCAAGATTTACTCTGGCCGAAGCACACGGAGTACTTGTGCGCGCGCGAATACCTGTGCGGCGTGTATTTGGGTTCAGGGGGCACGTGTGTGTTGCACATACATATATACGCACGTGTATGCATATACATGTGCGTTGCTGTGCGTGTGTAGCGCCACGACACGCGAAACGGATGATCGAGCACCACTGACGCCCGAGCCACACACGGGGTTGGTTTGGGAGCTCGCGAATGGCTATGGCGTGCCGAGGGATGATTAATGCACGCCACCACCATCGCCCCACAGCACGCCGTCGCTCTCTGTATACTCGCACCCCCGCTGCCACCCCCGTGGCATAGGTCGGGCGAGCGTCATCGTTGTTTTGCACGCACAGGTGCGGAAACATTCTCCGGAAGCGGCGCGCGACTCATTGTTCGATGCGAACTTTTCTCTCTCTCTCTCTCTCTCTCTCTCTCTCTCTCTCTCTCTCACACGCACACAGTACGCACATCTTTCATGTCTACATACTTATGTCTACATACTCTGCTTTTTTATTTTATTTTAAGATTTGATTTTATTCTTATTTTACTTTTATTTTAACATTTTTTTTAGCTAACTTCTTTAGTACTGTGTGTAAGGCCTTTAAGCTGCATATCTCTATGTCAATATTATGATCTTGTATTAATAGAATGATGTGTCTCGCACTTGAGGGGACTGAATCCCAAGACGCAAAATAAATAACGAGTCTCTCTCTCTCTTTTTCTATCATTAACTATCTTTGTTGTTCTTTCTCTTTTTATCTCTAACTCTCTATTTTCCGACTACTATTTCATCGAAATCGATATGCGATCTGTTAACTCGAGAATAATCGTCACTTGATTTTTTGTATGTAAATTACCTGGGGTGTATCACCTCAATTAAAATTACTATTATTAATAACGTGTGATAAATTAAAATTTATTTGTTTGTCGATTTAATGTTTTAGAACATTATAGATATGGATTTAATTTTCTGAAAAAGAAGTAAGTAGAAATCAAATCAATATTGAACGGAAAAGCACATTAAAAAGCTTACTATGACAGTATTTAAAAAAAATAAAGATTGTACTTTTTAACGTTTTTTATTGCGAGAGTTTTTGATAAAATTACATATTAAAAGATTCGTAAAGAATAGAAAGAAAAAGTGTTAGCATCCCTATAAAACAATATTTTACAACAATTCACATTTTTTCGCCATTGAGATCTAAAAATATCCCGGGTAACTATTCCCAGGTTAATAGCAGGAGTTTTTCCCCGCGCTTTTCTTAGCTGTAGGCTATACGTATTTGCATCTATTCAAGTGGACTTTTAACGATTTAATTGTTAATAAAACGCTGACAAAGGCACTATCGGTCATTTCTTCTCAACGCGATTCAACAGAGCTCCATTCATCTTTTGGTTTATGAGTAATAAAGAGCGGAGACGCTAAATTACAGGATAAAAATTGCGAACGTACTGCTTCGTTAATGTGGACTGGATTTTTCAACAGCGACAAGTTCCTACGACTTTTTATATACATAATTCTGAATTATTGTGTAAGTGAAAGTTTAAACAGTATATGTTATGCCACATGAATAAAACATCTGAAATCACTCTTATAATATTTAGCATTATCCGCGAATTGTATTGCTAAGGAAATGATTAATTTGCTAAAACCAATCTCGGGTATATATCTTCGTCATTTTGTGCTTCACGACGTGATTGGTGCCAAGTTCGAATCCGAGACGACATGGATATTAAACTTTCACGGGATGACATTTTTCTCTACGGTGGAAAAAACCACGTGACGCTAATAAATGCAAAGGTACCTCATTTAGGAAGTATCCGATAGCTTGACAGTCTGATATTTGGTTTTGCATCGAGATGCGTATCGCTAATGTATCTTTCGCAAAAAGCTGCGATTTTCAGAAGGACCTCGTAAAAAAAACGTGCGATATATTGATACATATATAAAATGCCTTCAATTAAACTGGCCGGATGCGTAAAGCCTTTAAAAGATCCGCGAGAATAAATGCTCTACATTTCTACTCGACACTTCCTTTTCTCTGAATAAATAAGTCTAGTCTGCGCTCGTGCTCGTTTGCCTGAAGGAAAATTGTCCTTTTCCATTTCTCTCATTAATATCTTTTACATATCTCGCAATTCTCACCGATGTGAATTAATAAATATGTAATTATATACAGACAAAAGCCTTTGAAATTAATGATAACTATATTGAAATTACGTCTTGCGTTTTGTGAAGATATGTTGAAACTAATTGAAGCTAATTGTACGGGACATTTATATATAATATTTAATGTAGGTTTCAATTTTCCGATATTCGTTCCGATAGCTTGACTTTTAAAAAAATCCCTACACGTTTTATCTTATATATGGTATATATATATATATATATCTCTCACTGTTTTCCACTTCTTTAGGAAATAAATTTAATACGCGAACATTCTTAAATGTTACATTTCGGAAGTCGTAGGTATTCTCCGATATATTTTTATCAGTGACAAGTATATCGCAAATAAACGAAAGAATCCCCACATATGGATATAAATTGTGGGGCGGAGCATCACGTACATGTTCCTGGAGATCACCAGAGATGCGAAATTACGCGCGACACCTTCGTTACCGCGCGAATCGCGCCATAAAACTGGCGCGTAATAAAATCACAATTGGCGACCGCGCATAGGGAAGCAGATATATGTATAATATCGCGGAAGAATGATAGAGAGGAAGCGAGAGAGAGAGAGAGAGAGAAGGGAGAACGAGAGGGAGAATTCTGGCAGCAGATTTATCGCGAAAATCCAGGTTTACCTCCACCCATCGAGCCTGGCAATAAAGAACCGAAAACTATCGTCCGGATATTGGTCCATATCCAAACAGAGAGGACCGGCTGTGCTGGTCTCGCTCACCGGTACCAACCATCATCGTCGCAATCGCCATCCCCTTCGCAAACGACGCGAGGACAACATGCGATCTCAAGGAAGCAAACACACGGTCGGCGAAAAGTACGAGAGAAAATAGAGAACGGAGGAGGAGGAGGGGGGGGGAGGAGGGGAAAAAATAGAAAGGAGAACGAAGACAAAGGGGACACAAACGTAGCCAGTGGAAAGAGGGAAGTGGGCTTCGCGTCGCCCAGGGTTAAGCCTGATTTGCACGACGTTGATTTTCACCCCCCACCCCGCGTATGCATTCTCGACGGCTGCATCTGAGATGCGGAGGGAAGCGATCTTTCCTGCGAGGCAGGATTTAACATATATCGGGTTTATTCATGCGAGTATATATATACGAGGTGTCGCGTATATTCGTTCCTTTACTCGGGGATTGTTGGAACGGATTAAAGGATATCTTTAAATCAGAAATATACTAAAAAGTTTCGGGGAAGAGTTACCCTAGTATTAAAACAGTATTTCGTGATGTGCCTCTGCTTGATAATCATAACAATAAAAAGATCCAAGATCGAAACGTAAGAGACGTCTTTGAGATGTCTCTTAACAAAGTATCTTCGAAACGACTTGTACATGTATCTCGTTTTTGAACATACGCGTCGTTTGGTAGCCTACAAACATTTATTCGACTTATTTTTACAATTAAATCCGACTTTCGTTTTATTATTTGCAACGCGCTTGCTCTATAGTGGTTGAGAAATTGAGTAGGGCTAACGGTAACGGTAAATTTCCCGGCACTTGTCCCTACTCAACGTACAGCTATACCACTATACCAGTCAGCGAATCAGCATGCCGCTCCCCGGAAAGAAGTGTCGCGTAATCCGGGCTTTAGGTCGAGAGCGGTGTGCACACCGCGCGCATGTAGCGCCCACGCCACACGTTGTGCATTGTACACCCACACAGAGCGCGCGCGCGCGAGCGCGCGACGTGTCGCCTATACGTGCAGCAGTCCGGTGGGTGTAGGTAACGGGGCTGAACCCCATTGCGGAGAGCGCGCGGGGCGGCGCGCGGAGCAGGGAGTGACCCAGAGTGTGGTGGTGAGCCGGTCGGGGGGTTGCCGGGGCCGGCGGTGGCGGTAACGCGATAAACGGATTAACGGCGAGCTCGAACTCGAGCCCGTAGTTCGGCGGTTGGGTTCGGTCGCGGGGATGGGGTTCGTGTGCCGCACGGAAGGGACGGAGAGTGAGGAGAGCGGGTGGCACACAGGGTGAGAAAGGCGCGGTGGGATGAGGAGGAGAGGGCGGTTGGCGGTCGCCGCCGCCGCTGCCGCCGCCGCCGCCACCGCCGCCGCTACCGCCGCTCTCTCGCCCTGGTCTCCTCCTCTGTCCTCCCCCTTTTCTACCCTTGTCGCCGCCACCGACGCCGCAGCCGCCCTCGTGTCGGTATCGTCTCACGCCGCACTGCAGCGCAGCTATCCGCGTCAAAGCTTCGCGTTCGGACGGATTCCCCGTGCAAAACGCTATAGGTATGTGCGCGCCTATGTACACCTGCACCACCGCTCATTAGCGCGCGGACGCGATAGAATAATAATTTATTATGCCTGGACCGGTCCTCGGAGAACCGTTGGTTCCACCGGGAGCGATTACGTGCGACTTCGCGTGACATACGATATAAATCGGACCAGATCACATTAGGCGTTTATGATATTGTAATGTTATAATGTTATTAGGCATTTATTATTTATATTATTGTTGTAATTACTGCACTTTAATGAACGTACGGAACGAACTTATATGCGATCAAAATTAATTATTCTTTAAAGTCAAATTTTATCTTTTAGTGAAGACGTTTGCGTCGATAGCTTATAAGTTATAAACGACTGAAAATGGATAGTTTCTCGTAATTCTTTAACTTCAAATGGATCCTATAGGTTCAGCTTAGGAATCGATTATAAAGACATTTCAAATCGGATATCAAAAAGATATGGAAAAAGAAGCTAACAGCTTAATCAAACTTTCGCTTAGAAAAACCTGATTGTAAAGATCGAGCAAAGAATGAAGTCGAGAATCAAATTGCCTGCAAAGAATTCGTCATGGACTCCACGTGTTAATTATACTGACTTTAATAAGTAGTCAGAATAAACATGCGTGATTGATTCGAAAATGAATTATTCTAGTAAAATCAATTTTTGCTTTAGCGAAAACGTCAAGGCATCGATAGTTTTCAAGTTATAAGCGCGACTAAAAATAAATAGTTTTTCGTAATTTTTTAACTTTAAATGTATCTTATATTTATAGCTTCAGCTTAAGAATCAACAAGAAGTCCTATAAGAATCAGAAAAACCCCTCAATCAGACTTTCTTCAAAATGAATTTGATTTCAGAAAATAAACAAAAAATTTAGTTTAGAATCAAATTGTCCGCAAAGAATCTATCATGGACTTTACGTTTTACATTAACGTTTGTAGGCCCAACTCCAATGTATATCAAAATTTCTCTGCGGCAAAACTTTATGCTATCTCGAACTGGTCCACTCGCATTCGAGGCAAAGCCGGAAGAAGCTACATCCTGTTGAACGATGCCGCGCATCGCTCAGAGCCTCATCAGAACTAACTGCACTCGCGATATTGCCGCGGCCTCCATCTAATCCAACTCTTCACCTTCTCCGCAGATAGTGAGATGCCTATACTCGAGAACATTCTTACGCAGAAAATGTTACAGCGAGAGAGAAGACCGGGGGAAAAGTCGGAAGAGTAACATTTACGTGGTCGCATGCACAGTCGCCTCCCTCCCCTCAGCGCGGCGCAGCTTTTACGAGCCTCGTTTCACGGCGGTTTGATGGTGTCAGGATGAAGCGGTGGAGAACGCGCGAGGGCCCGAGATAATAGCGTGAAAGAGGGAGAACGAAGGGGGACTTTAAGGAGACGAACGGGGGAGATCTGGGAAGAGAGAAAGGTATAGAAGGAAAACGACGGGAAACGAGCGGGGAAAGCCAACGGAGGAGGGTAACCGAGGCAAAATGGCGTGCGGCACCTCATCCCAACGGAGGGAACGCGAAGCGAGAACGCCGTGCCCCGCATTTTATCGCGGCGGCTTCATCTTTATTTATCGCCGATACGACTTTACGGCATATATCCCTCCGTATTCCCCGCGGGATTCCGCGCTACGTGCGCCGGCAAAGGGAGAATGAGAGCGCGGTGCGAGAAAGAGCGCCGCGGGGGTGGTAAAGAGAGGGGTGGACGGCAACGGAGGGTCGTCGGGTGGGAATGCGAGGGAGGAAGGCGACGGTTGACTCCTTGGGAATACCTCCGAGCATTCCGAGATAATTGTCGAAGTTAGCCCCACGGAGCGGTAAGAGAGGCAGAGAGGAGATTGATTTCTTCCCGGCGAAACGAGACCGAGTCGAACGACGTAAACGAGTGGCGCGCTGTACTTTCATTAATCTAACGATATCGGGAATGACCTCGTTATAATTCTAAGGACGAGGTATACGCCGATCTACGCGTAAATTCATGCGGTGACAGCGGTTGCATCGATAGTGACTACAATAGCAAGGACATCTCATTGTCACCTCGCTTCATTATATAGAATAGCGAAAGCGTTAACCTTAACGCTAAAAGTGCTGATTAGTTATTATTGACCGTTTTCATTTTTTCGATTAATGTTGTACTTTCTTCTGCCATAAAACAAATACGGTTCTGGAATTTTTTGAAACCTCTTAATATAATTATGTCCTTTATACTGACAAAGTATTTCTCTCTCTTACCATTTTCTTTAGTGTCATGCTAATTTATTCAATTTAACGATCAGAGTTTCGTTATTGACTGTTTCTATCTTTCAGATTAATATTGTATCTCTTGTGTGTAAGAGACATCTTGAATTTTTTCATTTTAAAGTAATTATTTCCCTTGTAATGAAACATTTGGTTCTTCATTACCCTTTCAGTAATTTATTCGATCCTTTTTGAGTAATAACGTTGGCACTTGTAGTGTTGAATCAATAATTTTAACATTATTATATTTATGAAAGAGATCTCTATGTGAAACACGCAGAATCCAACTTATAGCGCAAAGTTTAATATCGGTTTCTCTCCGAGGCGAGCCGCTGCGGATGATTCATTACCGCGTGAACGCGCTTCGCATGATCGGGACGCTCGGATTTTCATCAGCGTAATCCGCGCGGCAGCTCTCGTGTGCGTGCGCGGTCTCGCGTGTGTGCGTGCGACCTGCTCGTTATCGGCGATCGTGCACGAGCAGTAGTCTCCTTCGCCTTCAGCGATGAATGCGGCGGATAGAGAGAGATGGAAAGAAAGAGTGAGAGATAGAGAGAGAGAGAGAGAGAGAGAGAGAGAGAAGCGGAGGGAAAGAGCGAGAGGTAGATCCGACCGACAATACGGCGGGCACGCGAGGGCCATTAAAGGAGCAAGACCTCCCTCGCAATAAACGCCGCCCGTCACGCCCGCTGGAAACGCGGACGTGCACGCGTGCTCGCGATGTGCACGCACACAGGCGAAGGCGAACGGAGGCGCCTGTAACGACGTAATACAGAGCGCTGACGACGCGCGCACACATCGCGTTTTCAGCAGCCGCGTTGAATACTTCGCGTTATTCAGAGTATAAGACTCGATTCACACCGCGCGGGAACGGCTCGTTCCCGTATGCGGTCGCGGCTATTACGATCCGCTCTTGATATTCCGCGATGTGTGAGCGAGCGAGACGTTTATTGGCTCCCTAAAGACTGGGTACTCTGCGAGAGACGCAAAACCGAACGCGAAATTTTCTTGAAACCGTAAACATAATATATCAAGGAAACTGCTGTAGGATGCTCCGCATTACGAGAAAAGTAGGGAAGCAAGAGCCGGTCAACTTTGTTTGCAAAGAGCCATTGATATTGTTGGAGTTTAATAGACAATTAAATAGAAAATATAGAGAAAAATTAATTTATTATACGTATATAGTAAGAAATATGTGTATATGCAAATACATATATATATATAATGTATAAAAAAAATTATATATTATATTTATTTATATTTGTATATATACAGAGTGGCACACGAAATGTTGTATCATTTGTTTTATATATAAGACATTTATTTTTAATCAAATTGGTGTACAATTGGAATAGGCAATTTTGAAAATTACACGATTAAATTGTGTAACATTTCTTGCGTCATTCTGTATATGTTAGTGTTTGTACAATATACAAAAATTTTGCATCTTTATCAATTTATTGTGCAGAGTATTTTGTATACTGTTAAATCGGTAGTGTCAAATTTAATCTAATGTGAATCCACTTATACCGTTATTTTATATTAAAACAATGGTTAATTTGACACTATACAGTCTTATATATATATATATATATATATATGGTATATATATATATAATTTGACTCTATGTCAAATTAACATGATATAGTTTCAAATTTAATTATCGTTTTAGTATAAAATAACGGTGTATTTAGTAGAAGCAGTGACGATTCTCACATTAAGTTAAATTTAACAGAATATCTCTCACAAATAGGATTGCCACAAAATCAGAAAAAGGAAGGGAAATGTCAGGGAAATTAGAAAATTTTACAAAACCTTCTGAAAAATAAAATTTTATGAACAATAATAAACTAGAAGAAAAAAGCCATTTTACGGTCAAAGCTGGATCACACTGCTTATTATAATTGTGTGAATTTTATATACTGCGTATGTAGTCCCCCCATAAATCGCGACGCTGATAGTTTTTTCAGCATTGACGCATACATACTTACTACCGCGATTTGATAAAATGGCTTTCTTCTTCTAGTCTATTATTGTTTATCAATTATACGGTCCTAAAAAGTTTCTAGTATTTGTTAAAATTTTATGACTTTAAAGAAGTTCAATATATGTACATCACACTTACGCAGTTATGGAATACTATCAACTTAACAATTAAATACAAGTAGTATCAACAACATTAACAGTAATTTACATTGTCATGTTATATTGCTATCTCAACAAAATATTTGACGATTTCCAAATCAGAGGATAACGTTACAAAAAATTTTCAAATATTGAAAGGATCATTGAAAACTTATGAAATTTTTGGATGAGAAATTTGTAATAACCGTGTTATAGAGAATTTTGTTTTGCATAAAGACAATGAAATTAATCTTATTTAAAAGGATCTTATACATTTTCTCTAAATTCAAATCGATATACAAATACTATTGGATTTGAACATAGATACGTCAGGGAATAATTTAATAAATATTCTTGCGTCATTCGACTTCAATAAATGAGAACACATACTATCTTCGCTATACTTGCTCAGCTATGCTTCATCATTAGGTAATAAACGAGATCTGAATTTTTGAACATCACGTTACATTTATTTTAACATTAACTTTATTAGCATGATATTTCAAATATATAATATAAATAGAGTAAACTCGGAATAATGGCATTTTGATTATCAATAATAGATTACGACGAGTGAGATTTATATTTAAATATTGCAATCGACATTTCAAAGCTAAGCTTGAACATGCCCGTATTACCCGTATGCTTCCGGCATGATATTATTAGAAGTGTTATAAGGGAGAGAAACCATGCACGATTAGAATAGGCCTGAGACAGCAGGTGATTAGAAAAAGAACTGCCGAATAGCGACGTCACGTGCGAGAAAACGGAGCAGTCGCAGGCAAGAAAAATAGCGAGGACGAAGACAAAAAGGATACCACAACGTGCGGATAGAGGGTGAGACGGATGGGGATGACAGCGAACAGGGGATGACGGGAAGGGGGGGTGGGGTGGGAAGTAGGGAAAGGGATGTTGACGCACGTGACCCGAGCGGTCGCGTGCGAGCATCCATCTCTCGTCCTCGCTCTCGTCGTCGCCCACTTTTTTTCTCCCCTGCGCTCATCCCTCTCCCGCCAACCCCCTTCCTCCGCCCGAGGCACATCCTGCGATGTACGCGCGTCCCGAAGACAAAGACGAGAGCGGTGGTAAAAGGGTGGGTGGAAGAGCGGAATAATTTCGCTCCACCACCGGCGGAAGTGTGAAATTAAATTAATGCCGATATTGCGTCAAATAATAGCAGTTTTTACAGCATTATATATTTACCGTCCTTTTATTTCAAAAGCGGCACAACTCGAAGAACAATGTCCCCCACGGAAGGAGACAACTATTTTTTAGCTCTCTTGACAGAAAATTGTCGACCACAAATTCAGTAATCAAATGATACTGGCAGAAAGATCAAATATATCATTTTTGCTATTTTTTTTTGTCTCACAACTCTTAAAATGTCACACCTTTTTGAGTTATGATAATCTTTTTAAAAACCATATCCTCTCGAATTGTAATGATTTGAATGATTTTTTAAACCACCTTTTCTA
The DNA here is from genome assembly GCF_001594065.2 of Cyphomyrmex costatus. Lineage (NCBI taxonomy): Eukaryota > Metazoa > Arthropoda > Insecta > Hymenoptera > Formicidae > Cyphomyrmex > Cyphomyrmex costatus. The sequence goes on along the minus strand of NW_017278121.1, from coordinate 72,046 downwards.
AGTTGTAACGGTTTTGAGTTTTGTATGAAGTTATCTTACTTTTAATGATTTTGATACGGTAATGTTTATGTGATTCATTCGTGAGAATAACTTGGAAACTACGTTTTTTGAATTGTGTCACTTGGAAATAAGGCAGCGCGATGTATATCTTTTATTTATTTATATAGAATAAATTTTCTTTTTGTCGTAAATCTACTTTAAATAATATTGTATCCAGTATATATCTAACGATAAGACAAAATTCCTAAACAACTTTTTAAAACTTTACTTCACAATAGATTTAGGTAAAATAAATTCTGCCAATAAATGTCATTTTCTAAAATGTTGGAGGGTTTAAAAAAATCGAGATTATTAAACACAAGACGTATAGAGATAAATAAAAGGTGTAGAGGTAAACTACTATGACGCATTGTGTAGTCCTTTTTTTTCTGGAAAGATTCGTGTCATAAATATGTCGCAACACGACGAAGATTTAAGGGACAAAGGAACGCGTCGTCCAAGAGTACCGCATTCGCTCTGAATCCCGTCGAGTCAGCAGCGTTGACGTCGTTCTCCGCGATTGGCTCATCCATATGCATAGGATCGGCTTTTATCGAGGCAACAAATAAATGGCGATCCGGCCTTCCTCTCTTACTCGATGTCGTCTCAATTCCGCGATATCCATATACCGGAGACAAGCCGCGCGATTGGACAGCAAAATGGCGGAAGTCGTAGGAAATTAATTCGTGCCAGACTAAGATCAGGATGCTATCGATGATTTGCAGACTGGCCATTCTCGATTGGCCGTTAATGACCCTCAAGGCTGTTTCCGGCGAGATTCCTGCCGATAATTTTGCGGAAGATACTCGATGCTCCGCCGAAATACCGACACGTGACCCTCATAATGCGCGCGCGTGTGTTCTCCATTTCTCTCACGATACATAAATCGATAAGTATCAATAATTCTGTTTCGACATCTGTAATCAATCACGTTTTAAAAGAGTCAACTTAATCATTTTTCAAATAAGTAAAGAAGAGCCAAATACGATCGAAGCTATGCGGAAAGAGTGGTCATGTTAAAGTATCTGAAAATTTATGTAAATAGATACAGATTGGAAAATAATTTTTTACAAGCTGTCTCATTGTATCAATTAAAGAGCCCGATATCATTATTTTAACATAATTATGTTCGGATCTTCATCTATTTAAATTTTTAGATTCTTCAACAAAACCGTTTTTTTCGTACAGATCTTGGATCTAATAACATTTCATACTTTTAAAATTTTGAACACATCTTCCAGTTATATGAACTGTACACCAATTATACTGTCGAACTTGATATGTTTTGCAATAAGTTTTTTACAATGCATTTAGATGCTTCATCAGAATAGCATTATTAGGTATATAATAAAATTGACGAACAATTTAATTTGTAATAGCATTATTTCAGCTTCAATTCGTGATTACAAGTCCAACATCAGGGCGCAGTTTATATTGTGCATATAACTAGAAAATAAACCATAAAATGGCGTAACTTAAATTTGGCCCGATCAGAATAACTCTAAAGTATAATAATGCTTATATCTGAATTTTAAAGACTGTGCAAATTGGGGTAGTTTCGCCCAAATTTTTAAAGATTCCTGCACGGCAGGATTGTTGAAAAGTAGGACATAGGATATTTTGAAATGTCTTTAAGACGTCTTGTGTTCTTATATTGACGTATTGATATATTATCAAAATTCAAGTTAAATTTATCTCGCTTTGCAGTATTTAAAATTTACATTTATAAATATTATATATTAGGTATCAAGATTTAGCCTTAGCTGCATTTGACTCTATTTATTTGAGTTATTCATATAGCAGTCTATTTGTTTATTATTTACTAAATTGTTTAATAATTTTTATCGTTAAATGAAGATTAATATTCGATATCCGAATATGCTCGTTGCTGTTTTCTCAGTAAATTGCAAGTTTCGAACGCAAATAAAATCGTGGAATACCGTCCTGATTATTAAAATTTCCTTGTCGAAGGATTCGCTCGATGTCTGGTGGCACCCCGCAAATCCGGAAGCTTTAAGAGCCGGGCATGCATTCCACCGGTGTCTCGGACTACGAAATTATTCAGAAATCTTCCGTGCCATAGGATTTGAAGGAAAATGTTCGGAGCGGGACTTCCTGAAATCTCCATGCAAAATCGAGAGGCATCCGGAACGTCCAACGCCGGACGCCGGCCACGGTACCGGTGCTACGATATAATCGCTAATCCGAGTAATTTCCGCGGCACGGCATCACAGCAGGGTCTATTTACGGGCTCGTTACGCCCACTTATGCCCACGAGGTGTGCCCAAGCGGGCGGGCAGTTCGACCTTCATCGAATTCCCAAGATAGCGTCAAGTCTTTATTTGACAAGAACAGGCCCGTCGTGGAAGTTATGGAGCAAGAAAATTCATCTATCTATTATATTTATTCATTTTTCGACAGAATTAACTTGATAACGAACAAAGAGACACATTATGACTCCCAGAGTCGAATGTAATATTTATGATGATAATAGAAAGACCGTAGAAAAAATAGCGTCTATTATGAATAATACATAAATGTTAAACGATCACAGCGAAAAGTGGAAAAATAATCTATCAAGAGAAACCGAAATTTGAGCGAACATTTAAATTTATATACCAGAAAATTGATATCATATTTAAGGTTCGTAGTTGTTTTATTTGGATCTCGTCTTAAGAACATTTAAAACATTGCACTCAGAGTAGAGATATTTTGCAATGATATTATTTCTGTTGTGAAAGTAAACTTATTAATATTTAAATTGAGATTAATCTAAAAAGAATATTTATATGTGGGAAAAAAAATTTCCAATAATTGCTTGATTTTATTTTTCTTATTGTTTATCCTACCATAATTTCCAAGTTAAACACGGTATTTCGAAATCGTAAATTATATTTCTACCGTGAAACGAAGTTTGGATCCATTGACGAATAAAGTTCCGTTACTTACTTATCGCCATTATCCTTGATACAATTCGCCGGAATTATTTAATTTCCTTTATCGTAATAATCTAATCGATTTAACTTTGCCGATCAAATTTCCGCGACAGAAAGGAGCTGATATCAAATTCACGGCAAAGAACGGGTTTTTGCCTCGGAGTTTCACGTGATAACCTCGCGAGTTACGGCTTGAGTTGATATAAAAGATTATCAGAAAATACATACGAAAAGTATTTTGTATTTTGTCAAAACTACAACTCCTTGTTATAATGTTTGTATTAAATTTTTAACATGCCTGAGTGTTCATTTAACATAATATGATTATGTTACTCGAATATTCCGCGTTAAACTAATACTTATAATGTGTTTTTGTTTAATAACGCAATTTACAAGTATATGAATAAACAATATAAAATAAAATAGTTTTAAAACATTAATTCTAAGATAAATGAATAAAGGAAGAATGAACATCATAAATGTTAATTTTACTGAAAGAAATATACTTCCACAATTTGTTTCCAAATAGTATCAAAGTGTTATATTAATATAAAGATATGATTATAGAGAAATCATTCAAATTGAGTATTTTACATTACACTGCGAGACAAATATATTAAAATTTAATAAATAATCGTTTAAATAGTACTAATATAACATTTATTTGCAAAAAAAGTAAATATTTGCTAAATAAAAAAATATAATAATTAAATCAAGTTAACAGTCTTTGTCCCGATTTTTTTCCTTGCAGCATATGAATTTAACGACGCACGAGCAATTTTCGATGCGAAGAAATCAGCGTCGATTTAGTCCGAGGTATTTCCCCGCCCGATGCGGCCGTCCCGATATCGCACATCCAGGCGATATTAAGCGGCATATGACACGCCGCATTCGCATCTGTGTGCGCGCGTTAGGAAAACGGGGCGTCGATAAGACATGGTCGTCGGCCGACAGGCAGCCGGTCCCCGACAGCATAGAGACAGATCGTGCTCGTTGCCCGCCGCGCGCGGCCTGGTGATAAGATAAGTTCGCGCTGCCGGTATATGCGTGCGGCGTGCTCGCGTGAATAATAATAGGAGGTAGCGGCGTGCGAGAGAGGTACAAGCCGCGGCGCCGCGCGCGCACGCACACAAAGCAGACCGGTAGGTAGGTAGGTAGGTAGGTACCGGCTCATTGGTTGCGCCGTATAATTAATGGGGACGCAAACCCTGGGTGACGTTTGTATGCAAATGCCCGCATGTACAATCTCTCCCGGTCGCTCGCTCGCTCTTCTCTGGCCGCGACCTATCACCACGGATGCCGGGCGAACGCGCGTCTCGCTCTATCTAGCACGCTCCGCTCTATCGCCGCTGTTTGCCGCGGGGGAAACGCAGCTCGCGTATACCTAATACACGCCGGGATATGTCCCGCGCTTTACAACGCGTCCCGACGCGATCCGTGTCGGAGCGAAATTGCCCCTGAATCGCCAACGCTCGTCGACTCTACATCTACGACACTTTCCTCGTGGAATGAGGGAAGAATCCCCTCCTTTTCTCCAAGTGTTATAGAGAAATGTCTGAGGAAGACTGGTCACACTGACTAGAAGCAGTTTTTATTGAAGCTATTTTGAATCTACTGCCATGGATAGTAACCGATCGACTAGTCTTGGTTAAGTATTATAGCTGATCAGCAAGTAGCCAGAAATTAGCCAGATCAGACGGATCAGTAATAAGCTTTCTAAAAACCATAAGAAGTTAATCAATCACGGTCAAATATATGAAAAATAATCGATTATTATTGGTCGATTTCTTAAGACTTTAAAGTAATAGCTTATTGTAGAAAGTCCGTAAAAGATAGCTAGTTTCTGGCCAGTAAAACTTGAAATATTCTATAGTCGTTATTTTCTAGTCGATAACTAACCAGAAACTACAGTCAAATCAGTCAGATTAATAAATGATGGCTAGTTATTTCTGGCCATGATTTTCTGGTCAGAAACTATATAGCCATAGGTCAGATTAGTAAATAATAGCGGCCGTGCGCGATTGAGGAAATCTCGCAAATCTCGAGGACGCTCTTCAGCTCTTGCCGCGCGTGAGATTCGCTTTCTCTTCCATCTTCAATGGATATTCCCCGACGTGTCTCGATAGCACGGCATTCTCGTTATGTAGCGAGATGCTTACCGACATGATCCGCAGCTCGGATCCTCGACGGCGGCGTGGCTGATGACGGAATTCTCCCGTAAACCCGTCGGATCCTCCGTTCCTGACGATCGACGACGGGAGGAGAGGAGGAGAGGCCGAGAGAGCACAGCCGAGTGTCGTTACGCAACGTCAAGCGGGCGATCGATCGATCTGGGAAGTCGTGCGCTTCCCAGCGGTATGCTTAATCGAGGAGTTAATTTGCGTAACTATCGCGCCGCCACACACACGCTTAACATGCACGCATACATACGCCGGACTGCATTAGGCTGCGTCAGACTGCACTAGACCTTGCAGCGCGTACGCGCAGTGATTCAACGAGGGCTAAATAGCGCGTATTCAGTGTCGATCTCGTTACAAGTGCAAAACACGTTTAACCCTGCGGCCGTTAACAACGGCTATAGAGAGCCGTATTGTTTCCACTATTTATTAATGGCACCTTTAGCCGTCCACGCTGCACCAAATAGTCAGCACGCTATAGTCGGGATAAAAATAATCGCACGCCGTCGTATGCTCCATTGCGTATGCACCGAGAGCGACTATAGTCGCGCGCTGCTAAGCATGCGTTATGTATCGGGAACGTAGACCCGTCAAGAATTCCCGATAACTCTACAATGACTCCGTGAATTTACGTTGCGGGTGATAAAGACGAACTCTGGATTTTCCTTTCCAGCGCTTTCGATCGAACGAAAGCGCATATCCAAAAGTTCAAGTTCTTTTTCTTATACCGAGAGACAAACTTTTGGCGTCTGTAATTATATATTACTTTGATTATACGATTATTACAGTAGTGATGTTGATAATAACTATATATGTACAGTTCTGTCAGTAAATACAATATATTGTATATAGTTGGAGTCCCAGGGTGACTGTATGTATAGTTAAATTATTAAGTGCAACTACCTTTGTGATGATAATATAATTATTTTACTAATATATCATAGCAACAATTATATAGTAACATGTAATTATAGTTACAAATAATGAAAATTTTTCCTTAAGTGTATACGTATTGTACTAAATAAAAAATGTAGGCAGTTATGCATTAACAAGTCTGATAATAACTACACAAAATCTATTTTGTTTAGTATATTGGAGCAATGGCAATGTTTAATAAATATTCCCGAATGTAATAATAGTAACCAATCACTCGGTAATAACACTGTTCGACAGAAGGTCCTCTTTTTCTCTCTGAAGTGCCATACATTTCGAAGATTTTTTTGCGTTGAACACGATGCCATTGATAGAATTCGTAGCATGTCAGGATTTTGAGTAAATTGAGATGAAATGGATAAAAAATAGAGTTTCTACCAATTTCAATATTTTTTTGCAGCAAAACAAAATAATCTTGTTTCTAAATAAAGTCTGTAGTATCTAAGCATCTTTGGAAAGAATTTAGGTATTGAACAATGTAATTAGATAATACCTTAGAAGAGTAAGATAATACCTTAGAATGTAATAACATTAAATTTTACCCAGAAGTTGGAATAATTTTCACTCAAATTTTAAAAAATGCCTAAACAGTACTCATGTTTAAAATTAAAACATAAGACGCTTCAAAACAATTTTAAGACGTTTTTAAAACGATTTAAACGAAACATCTACAATGAAATTTTAAGGTACGAGACTCAAGTCTTGTTTGAAGAATTTATCCAGCCAAATTTGAGAATAATAATCGATTATAATTAGTCAATTTTTTACGGATTCAGTCTTATATCTTATTGTAGACGCTGCTTTGTGTTCCAATTTTGATACACGTGTATATTATCAGGACATCATTAAAATATAGGCCAAAGTTAATTTTACAGTATTTAAAAAAGTAGACATAAAAATTAGTATTTAATTAACTGGTTTCGGTTATTCGCCAAATATTTGATTGAAATTATTTTAGCACAGCGCCCTCCATAAGTATCATCTAGGCTTGCGATTATTACTACCAGACTTTTTCACAGTGCACGGTAAAAGATACGCGAGTATCTTCGGCATATATAGCGGGGAGTCATTCGAGCCGAGTAAAAGTCGCGATAAAATGAAAATTGAGTTCGGCAAATAAACGAATGACGACGGTGGCCGCGTGTATCTTCGTTTTCTCGTTTCTCCTGGGTGCGGAATCCACGTCGCCGTCCGTCGCCGCCGCCGCCGTCGGAGAGAGGCCGACTACCGTTACTTACAATTAAATCGGGCATTCGCGCGAGGCCCGATCGTTCGTGCCTGACGATGGCAATCGCACGCATCGTAAACATCCAGGTTACGATTGGTTTCCCTCGGCGCACCGCGCCGCCTCGTCGCGATATCTCTCCGCCGTAAAGCCGAGACGTGTCGTCGATGCGCGACGCGGCAGCTCCAAACGGACGTGCTATGCGTATCCGCAGCGCGAGCGCGCGCGTAATAACTCGCAATAAATATCGGACGCGTCGGATACGCGCTGAGCGACGACATCGCGCGCATTGGCGCCGCCAGAGATTTCCTCGGGGAGCTGCACGCGCATCCTTAATTTGCTCCGCGACCAGATAAATTAATCAAATGGATTAAGTAGAATATGGGAGTCATAATAAAATACGTGAATATTTGTTTTATTCAAATAAGTAAAATATCACTGGTAGAAAAGTGATTCAAGTTGAAGTTTGCATCTTTGAGGTAACGACAGAAAATTGACCCTGTGAAGACTCTAATATTGTGGAAAAACGATAGATCGATAGTTCGTTTTCTTATAAGAAAAAATATCACACAATTCGTACAAAGGATGAGGAAATAAAGATTTATTTATGGTATATATATATAATTTATTTAAACTGTACCACGAGATCATTTTATTGAAATATCAAAAGATTTAGATAGCTATACAGATCTGCGATTCTATTGGATCATTAAAATAATTATGTTGTAAACTGAAAAATGATGAGCAACGCTGCGAAAAATATAATTCTATAGCAACCAGTTTGCGAGCTTCCAATAAAATCGTTTTGATCCAACAAAATTATTTTCAGATCTGTATTCAGCAAAATCGTACTTTTCATGGAAAAAAAAAAAAAAAACCCCCGCAACGATACATTTATAATAAAAATCTCCAAAAAGATTAACTCCAAATTCGAAGAATTGGATCCATCAGCGAATCAACTGAACGCTCTTTCATTATATCGTATCGCGGTATCCTGCATTTCTCCATGTCACAAGGCAAATAACGGCGATTGATGCGCGCGTTTCGCGGACACCCAGTGGAAAATTATGAAAATGCGCATCGCAGAACGGCCCGACGCGACGACCGCGGCGACGTCGAATATATACGCGGCCGTGTATCGTGGGAGCCGCGGCCGGCAGTGGCACGAGGACCATTAATGATGCATAGCCAGTTGGCGTTAGCCTGGCAGTCATAATGACCCGGTCGACTGGATGGTTGGCTGCTGCCTGGTCGGTCGGTCGGTCGGTCTGTCGGTCGGTCGGTTGGCTGGCTCGCTGCCTCGACATGCTCGTGTCGAAACGCGGATGCGTCGTTCAGCGGCTATATACGAGCCAAGCGCGCATACAAATATACCTATACATATATATATATGGTATATATATATATTTTACCAAATATATTAACAAAACTATTTTGTCGATAAAACTAAAATATTTTTCTGAGTGTATATATATATACATAATCGGGGCTAGTGTCTGTAAATGGCGCTCCCGCCCGCGTCTCTCCTGTCATTATCCTTACTTTCGAGCGTGACCCCCACCACCCCCTCTGCCCGATGCATCGTGGACCGCTTTGCAGCAGTGGCGCGCGACCTTATATCCATATCGTTGTGGCTTTTTGCGTTGTGGAAGCCACCGCCGTCGTCGCCGGAGGCATGCGGAGAGCGACGGGAAGATACCGCCGCCGCGTGAGACCGCTGAAATAAATACTCCGGAAGAGGTGGAAGCGCGCGCATAAAGCCGTGTTTACGAGCTGCCAGATTCAGAAGCTGCTGGCGTTCTCCGTCTTTCTGGCGCACGTCGTGTTCTCCGATTTTCCCACAGCTTTAGGAAAATTGAAAATTTTCAACTCTCTCTCTCTTTCACTCCATGCCGCGTCTCTTCTTCCTCTGCATGTCGGAATTACTCACTTTCTGGTATCAGCAGTAAATGTATTTTCTTAGGCAAACTTTCATAATTCGCGCGGAGTTCATGATTCTCGGAGCTCCGATTTCTCCCGAGTCTTTCGCTTTTATGAAATTCGAAATATTTCGCGAGGACAGAAAGCTAATCTTTCGCAATAGATGAAGTTATACTCGAAGATATTCGATGATATCTCTCGAGATTTCGATATCGTCACGGCGAACGCGAGTCGACTTTTCTCGCGATGTATGGCTCCAATTGAGACCGAGTGTGCCGCGCAACGGCAAGTAGAAGCCGTCTACTCTTAACTCATCTGCCAGCGACGATCGCGATAACGCTCGTGCGGATGAGTACATACCCGAGATAAGAATAGATATCGCGCGAGGCCGCCGCCGGCGCCGCGTATATACGCGCCGCGCCGGATGGACTCGTCGAACGGACTATACGCGTGTCCGCTTTAATTTATTGTTAGTCGCGGAGTTAACCAACAGGACGTGGCAAACGGAAACCAGACGACGTGTGCGAGGCGGAATAGCGAAAGAGCCGATCGCATGGCTCGCGATCGACGGCTATACGGCCTCCTTATCGGTATATACTGCTTGCCTATTTGCGGCGTTCCGCACGTTGCGCGGCATGCCGGAACTCGGCGTGGAAATCGCTCACGCGAGTGAGTGTTGGACGCGGCTGCTCTCTGCCATGCCAGAGACCGAATTGATCAGCGCCGCAGACTCTTCCTAATGAGGATTGTCCTTTCTTGCATGCCGGATTGCATTTCGACACCGGGTGTCTCGAATTTCTCGTGTGCACCTTATTCGCTCTCGTTCCCTCTCGCGTACTTTATTTGTTTCTCTCTCTCTCTCTCTCTCTCTCTCTCTCTCTCTCTCTCTCTCTCTCTCTCTTTTTCTCCCTCCGGAAAGCGATCGATGCCGAAGCCATCGAGTGAAGCCTCCTCTATCTCACTCACACTTTGCCTGTCTCTTTTTGTCTTCCTCTTGTCAGATCTGTGTTACTCATTAGAAATGGTAGATCCGGCACCTAGGATCTACCGGAAGATTGCCGAGGGATATATCTAGAATGTATAAAGACTAGCTGTGTTGAATTAAAAACAAATATAAGAAAGAATCTTATATTCTGTCGAAGCGGATCTTGATGCTCAATAACACTCGTCATGTAAATTTTTTGTAATAAATAATGTCACAAATTAAATCAATCGTCAATAAATTGATTTTTTCTCGTTTTTATATTATTTATCTATTTTCGGCCCATTTTTTATTTATTATGGAAGTAAAATTAACACAAAATTATACCGTAAAGTTATATGCTTCGCATAGTTCTCGACACAAAGTACATTTTGATTATCGAAATTAGAAATGATCGAGGAAATGATAGATTCAATATTTATGCGGTATATATATACAGAGAGAACAGTTTTTGTGGCTAATATGATTGCATGGCAAGATAATTACGATTAGGAGCTACATTTTTATAATTAATACTGCTAGAATTAATAATAATAATTATTATATTTAGAATTCTATATACCTAAAAAAAAAGAAAATATAATCATTTCTGAAAATTATTACAATTTTATAATCGCTTTTTCATAAATCTTTTTCTATATAACTATAAAAATAGAGCATCTAATTATAGTTATTTTACCATGCTATTATAATCTCAAATGCCAAAACTTTTCTGTCGATGTAGGATTTATAGAAGAGTATCTAGGACATACGAAGATAACTGTTGAATTAAATAAATAAGAGGAGAGAGAGAGAGAGAGAGAGAGAGAGAAGAGAGAGAAAAAAATCCTCGGTCGAGAGGATCTTGGTGTTTAATAATATTCATACATGTAAATTAAACTACGCATTGATTCGGATTGTCGTTTCAGTTTGAAACGCAATCAAACTGGAGCTGAAATAATAATATCATAAAATACATTAATCGTCAATAAATTGATTCTTTCTGTTATTTGTGTTATTTACTTATTGGTTCATTTTTCCACGTATTATTGTTTGAATTAAAATCATAACAAAATTATATCGTAAAATTACAGACGCTTCATTCGGCACAAAGTGAATCCTGATCGAAACAGCATTCGAAGTGCGTTATCCTATATCTTATCCGTATCTTATCTCACGAACACGTTTTCACATTATACTTTACAGACTTCGCACGGCGACCGGAATTTATCGTAAACCCTAGTAGTATATCAGTAGATATTTGTCTCTAATATCTAACTGAGGTAGGATTCTGTGGACTAATCACCCACAAATCAGAAAAACTATCTGATTCGAGAAACGAATATAGGCCTCGGACAAAAGAGGTCTATAGACGTCCTATGCTCCACATAAGGAGATAAAAGGTGTCGTTATATATATATATATATATGTATATTTTAGCTTATATAAAAAGAGACTTGCTCTAAACTTAATCGTACATATCCATCCATTCTTCATAAATTAATGACTAACTAAGGCTCCTATTTTGTAATCTTGACGATATTATTATTAAATGATTGTAGTTAGTGAACAACTTTTTTCTATAATTATTGTATTTATTAACAATAAGATAATAATAATTTTGCTAGCAAAATTGTCACAAAGAGAGTTTCGACTTCTCTATTTCTTAACAATTTTATCCCGTTGTTACAAAATTAACAAATTCTAATTTTTATTAAACCGATAATCAATTTATAGAATAGAATCCTAAATCTATAGAAAGCTAATATACCTAATACATAAATTATTGACTCTCTGTGCTATACGACCTGTCTAATACAGTCTTCAGCTTTCTATCGCTTTAGCTCTCAACATTTCAGTTAATAAAACCGAGTGCTTTTTGAAAACGCCGGTGACCTGTGCGTTTTTCATACGATTGCTTATTATTTCGCCGAAGGGGCTTCCCGGGGACTCGTGTGTGACTCTCGAGCGCGATGAGAAAAAGAGGAAGAGAGAGCATTGACGTCGCGAGCGTGGAAAGCGGTGCGGGCGCGTACGTGCGAAACGCGACGCGTCCGCATACTCGCACGCGCGTGACGGTGGGATTCATTAAAAATATACGCTCGTATTTTCTGCGTCGTGTCGCCGCCGCGTCGAGTGCGCTTCGCCTCGCTCGCTCGCTCACTTGCCAGCCGCGCGTCCGCCGATTATCGCTTCCATACACACGACGCGCGTGACGAGGAAAAAACAGCGAGGCGCATTCGCCGGCGATGATACGCGTATACGTATGTATTTGCGCATGATATCGACGGGACGTGCATCACGCGCGTGTACATACCACCTGACTTTCAAGTCAGCTTTCGATGACACGATAAATGGGAAGAAAATGTAAATTATCGCAAATATTTGATTAATTGGACGTTTAATGGAAAACAATCTTTCAGATACAGAGAGAGAGCAACAAGACAGTAAATTATATTGGAGCATTTGTTGTGCCGTATCTTGGGTTACTTAACCCTTTGGAACCGATGATGGGTCCATTGAATTTATTTGATGTCTCTTTATCGAAAGTGACAATTCAGTTTTCGTTTTTACATTCGCAAATTTGGATTATTCTTAAAATATACTTAATGTTCATTCTCTTTTATACGAGTTATATCATTTTGATTCCTTGAAATTAATTAGTGCCTTTTAATTAATACTAGAAATGTCACCGTTTATTATTTACTAAAAAGATTAGTGAACATATTATTATGGAAATGAAGAGAGAGAGAGAAAGAGAGAGAGACAGTGAAAAATCAAATTTTATCAATATAAAACGTAATTATTGAAAAGTTAAATATATTTTGAAATTCTCTCTATATACAAAAAATATAATATTAAAAAAATAGAAACGATAAATAAATTCGTTAATCGCTCGATGCTTCTAATGTTAACGTAAATTAAGTGAGCCTTACAGACTAACGGCAATTGTGTCACAGATTTTGGTGTCAGCCCAGTGGAGGGTTAAATATTATATACCTATAACCAAAAAACTATTTTTTGACATCTTAATCCTCCGGAGCTTCGCTGGGTTTATTTTTTGGTATCCCATTATTGCATAAATCGATCTTTATAAAAAATGTCAAATAATTCCATTTTCTTTACGTTAAATTATTTGCAGATGTAAGGTTGTGATTAATATCATATTAATATTCTGAAAGATACTTATTAACATCGAAGATTATTAAGTTACTTGTCAATTTAAGAAGTGATATCATTACTTCATTTCTGTTGATCGAATACAAGATTTCTCTTATTTTAATTAGATTTATTCTCATCGGTGCGCCTATACATTCGTTATATTGTTTATTTACATCTGCAAATTTGAGTTGTTCTTATTAAAATATACTTAGTATTTTATTCTTTTTTCCATATCCGCGTTGTACATTTTAATTTCTTGAAATTGATTAACATATGTCTTTCAATTAAAATAAACTAAAAGTCTTATAGACTTCTGCGTTACAGATTTTCGACGCCAGCTACGAAAGGTCAAAATCGGTAATCGGGAGCCACGTCATCGTGACGTAGTTATATACGCAAAAGTCACCGGTCGAATTCTCACTCGTTAAATATAAATAAAGAAGCGAGGTCACGCACTTGCGTTACACTATTTTCCATTCCCCTATCGTGTACATACATTGAGCCAAGCGCGGTGGAGGGCGGAAGGAGAGAGCGCGGCGCTAATGAGCCTCGTCTCTCGTCGCGGTGCGTAATGTCTCGCCGCCGCCGCCGCCACCGCCGCCGCGCCGTCGTGAATTCGCTCCGTCACCTCGCAGGTCGTGCACCGCCACCATCAACGACACGCCCGGGAGCGTGTCGCCGCGTGCGACGGAACACGCACACACGCGGCGACGCGCGGCCTTGGCAGTTCCGCCTGGGCGCGCCTCGGCCTAGCCACCGCGCGGTCGATCTAACCACGGCGTGGCACGACTCTCGACGCGACTCGGCGTGGCTCTCGACGGCGGCGTGACAACGACGACGCGATACGGTACGATACGGCGGGCGCGGTACGACGCGCACGCAAAAAGCATCGGAACGCCTCTCCCTCTTCCCCCGCTCCCGGCGCGTCCGCTACCGCCGCGTCTTCGCTCCTCCCTCCCTCTCGTCTCTCTTTCTCCTTTTTCTTCGTCCGCCTCGTCGCCGAAGAGCTCTTGCGGGTCTTCGCCGCGGGACAAAATAGCCTCTCGCCTTTCTCGGTTGCTTTTGCCCCGCGGCTGCTACTCTCTGGCGTCTCTCCTCTGGTGTTCCCGTCCTCCCTCTTCTCCCCCAACGTCTCGTCGTCGCTATGTGCTCGGGTGTCGGTTCCACGCTTTCCGAGAGCGAGCGTCCGACCGATCGACCGACCAACCGACCGACCGACCGACCGACCAAGCAAGCAAGCAACCAACCGACCGCCCGGCGTCTGCGAGAATAATGGGCTTGACGTTGCGAGTGAGTCCCTCGGCGATCCGGATACGTGTACGCTACATGTGGCGGCGATGTGCCCGAGCTTCGTAGGTGGTTTATATATAGGTGAACACGCACACTGCGAGACAGCGTTTTCTCACGAGCCGCCGAAATTTTTTTTATATCATATAATTAGAATATTGTTTTGAATATATTAGAAGAGAGAGAGAGAGAGAGAGAGAGAGAGAGAGAAAGAATAGATTATCGTATTCAAATTGTTCCACCATTTATTATACAAATATTATATCATTATAGATTTTTAGTTTGCTAATGTGTTATCAAAAATATTTTATTTTTTATTACATCGTCTTGATTTAATTTTAGGTTGATAAACTTCATCATTGTCGACACTTTGCTTTTTGTGGTGCAGCTTTAAATCAATCCTCTAAATCGTTTTTTATGTTGACATTTTATTGTCATTACATCTCAATAAAAAATTAAAATTATTGTTAACATTATTAGTTTTATTTATCATTACTATTATTATTATTGAAATGATTCTTACGTTGAGTTTTGCTTCTTGCGTGTTTGAATAAAAATAAAAATTAAAAACGGGACGATAAATCGCGATCAATCGATACCGCGCGAATTAGATTTAAAGAGATTTTCCAACTTCCTTATGATTCAGCTTTATGATTCACAATGTCAGAACTCCGACATGAATTCCGATCCCTGACAGAATAAAACATATTTCTCTTGATTACATCACGAAACGTGTGGAAATATATATATATATATATATTTTTCGAAGATTTATTTGCTTGCGGATTAGTCTGATATATCTCTGTAAAATTCGTGCAGCGCTTTGTGGCCTAGACGTTAATGGCAGGAAATTCTCGATCGGTGAAATTAACGTTGACGTCATTCTCGCGCGTAGGTGTAACGCACACCCGCAATATTAATATCAGTTAAAATCGAGCAGCATGTCGACAGCCGCGAGGTAAACTTACGAGCACGTACAAACGAATCGTTGAAATGTATATATCACCCGGAGGCGTCATTTCGTAAAAACAAAAATACTCGAACTGCTTTTCTTTCGCAAGACACTCTGACAGAGTTGACACAAGTGTCCTTCTATCTCTGTTATTTATTGAATGTCAAGAGGTTAGAACGAGGTACATCGAGATTAGCGGCACGCGAGAGACGATAAACGCCGGCGTTTCCCTCGCGAATGCCTTCCGTTCTCCCGACGACACCCGGTAGGTGCGGTCAAGCGAGTTCCAGACGGCACGTTTCGCAGCGGCGAGCCCGGCTCGAGGCGCGGTATGTGGGTATATATATGTCCATCTATCTAACCAGCGCGGCGTGCGAGCCTTGCCTTGTGTGGGATTCCCACAGTGGGATGGGAGTCCCGCGTCATCGCGTGGCCGCCGCCGCCCGCCGTCGCCGCGCCGACCGCCTACGGCGTGTCCCGAAAGTTTTCGTCGTAAATCAAGCCGCGCCGGACTTTGCAGCGCTCGCGATCTCCCGCTGCGACTTCAATCCGACGAACTATCGTTCGCTGTTACACAGCTAGATAAGAGTGAAGGAGGTAAGACGAAAAGATAGCAATTAGATACAAATGATTATTAACAAGTTGAGGATACCACCGAATTAGGTAACCCTAATTGATATCGGCGGGTCCAATGGACTCGAATACCAATATATTTTTTCATTTATGCGCGATTAAAAATAAATAAACATTGTAAAAATTGTTTATATTAAATATATTTTCCGTAAATTTATATTTTAATTTTAAACTACGTAATATTATTTCTTGAATTTCGACCTTCAAAATGAGGAGAAAATCGTTCAGTCGTGTTAACTTTAAGCGAAAACATAATGATTTAAAGTTTTGTCGGATATATATATACTAGACCCGCGAATACTATGTTACGGTGTGAATATCAATTAAGAGATTAAATCTTGCAGTAAATTCCGTTGATCGAACGGAAAAGCGGATGCTGTACGATTGGATGAAACAGACATCGAATTTTGACTTGTCGTAAAATTCTGTCGTTAAAATAGGACCTACCGACGAGTTTTTCATTTCGCGGAAACGCGAAATTTGCGTTTCTCCATTCACGTTGCTTTTAACGCAGATTCATAGAAGCGTTACTTTGAATCATCGGATTCTAATGAGTGTCAACAGCAAGTTGACTGCGTTCGTGCATCGTCAGTTGCACATTTCATGGAAAGCGCATAATTTTAAAGTTACACAGAAAAAACGTTTGCTGAAGAATCTGGATTTTTAATTAGATAAAAAAAAACAGATTTAAAAATAATTCTGTTTGGACCGCCAAAATAATTGTATTAAATATATAAGACGTTTGAATTGGTTATTAAAACATCTTGCAGGATTGTCATCAAAGTTTTAAACATTTTACATAATTAGGTATTTTGATGGTTCAATAAAGTTATTTTCAGATCTCTGCATCTAGCTAAATTTTTAGGTACTCCAACAAAATTATCCTTTCTGTGTAAAATTGTAAAAAAAAAAAAATGGAAAAAATAATTTTACTGAAGAATGTAAAATTTTAGTTAAATACAGATTAAAATATGCATAATGTTGTTTGAATGAGACACAAAATAATATGTAAGACACTCAAATTGGTTGCTATCGTAGAATGTTAAACCTTTTTTCAGCATCGTAGCTTTACGTAAATTACATTGTTATACGAAATTATTCTCAGATGTGCCCCACTAAATATTTGGAAACTTTAGCAAAACCGTTCTTTCCGTGGATACATGAAAAAAAAAGAAAAAACGATTCGAGACGATGCTCTACCCAAGATAGATAGATACAAATCCATTCCGTGACGTTACGTCTTCCTGGACGACGCCGACTTCCGACAAGGACATGGTCTAACTGCTACTCCTGCGAAGTGAACGTAGGCAGGATTACTTAGAAAAAGAGTTTCCTTCTCTTGCTGCGCCTTATTACCGAGAAAGTCACCGCGATGAGCGCTTACGAACCACTGGACAAGCACCAGCATGCGTAAGGAGTTGAATCGTCCGCCCCCGTCACTCCTCTCGTCCCTCTCCTCTCACTCAGCTACTTCTCACGCATCGAAACGACCTTTCGCGTTCATGGAATCTCGCGCGATTCCATCGGCGCTCTCCCGCGTGCGAACGCCCAGGCAGCACGCGAGCGAGCCGCACTTCGCCTCCGGGGCGGAAAAAAGGGATGTCGACGGGGAAAGAAGGGGCGAGGAGAGGAAGACTTGGAGGAGAGGCTTGTATAAGCGAGCAAGAAGAGGTGGCCTCCTTATTCGAAGGCGCGCCTAACTAGGAGAGATCCCCGGTATACGGTTGCGAACCGCGCGCGGATCGGCTATTATTCCCAACACGCGCGGCGGTGGCACGATGAAAAAAATATCCCGCTCCCTCGCTCGGCCGTGACTCCGCCGCGATGCACGGCGAAGTCGTTGCTTATCGATGCCCCGGGTCGATACACGTGGCGGCGGAGAACGCGCGCGGTAACGACGTATACGCGTCGCCCGCACGGCGAATCGGCTTTTAAATTAAAAACTCGCTCGTTGATTCCGCTCATCTCGCGCCGGCTCCGCCTGAAACTCGCGGCTGACCGCGTACGAGGCAAACGAGGCAGGCGAAAAACTGACATTCTTCTACGAGAATGCGGTATAAACCTATCGCGAGATATCGTATTGTAATATATATGTATCGTAAAGAGGAAGAACTTCACTGTGATTTAAAACGGTTTCATTTTTTTTTTATGCCATATACTTCTCTTTTACAGCTACTTTAAGTCATTGTAGCGGACACAGATTGAGGATTGCGAATTGCGGATTTCAACGAATTAGAATAAAGCGTAGTGAAATTATTAAATCACTTAGTTGCGGTCAAATATTTTATTAGTCTTTAATACGAATTATGTTTTGAAACTTCAAACGTTCGAAACTTGTTAATATTGATTTCATGCGCGAGATATATTTTTAAATTACTAGCAATCCTGCTTGACGCTTATTGTCCATTAATTACTCCGTTAATTTTTAATTCGCTAAATCTTTGTAGGTACTTGTGTTTTTTTAATTTTCAAATCGTGGTAGTCTGATACGAGCTTAATTGCATTTGCATGCAAACACAGTGCAAACATGTACAATCGGTACATAAATGTTTTTATACAAAAGTTTACCGCTCTCTAAGCTATTCTTTTCTTTTGTAATTCAAGATTTTTAATAACTGTTTAATAATATATATATATATATATATGTGTGTGTGTGTGTGTGTGTGTATAGTAGTATATACAGTATGAGTAAATCTCTTTCGCATTTTCAGCGATAGATGTTTAAACTTCTGTTTGTCACGTAACATTGTACACTGTACCTTATACATTATCAAAAGATCATTATTTAATTATTCCGTTTCCCGGAATTAAGAAGTAGATAAGATTGAAAATTCCGATGGGGCATGAGAAATCAAAACGCAGCGCGGCATGCGGAGACTGCGAGAGTATCCCGTTCATTTCGCGGTTCCCTATATAAATAATATGACGCAAATATAAAAGCGTTTCATTAAACGATTTAATTATCCCTTTATTTTTCGAAAGGGCAGGAGCGAGAGACCCGCATATTTCGCACGCGGGCTTCATTACATTACACGAAGCGCCTACCATGAACGCGCCGTTAATCGTCCCCCGTGCGTTGCGACGCACGTTGTTACCCTCCCCCCTCCCCCCCTCACCCCTCGCAACCCCTCGATGCAATCAAAAAGTACGCGGGCCGAAATAATGACCGTTTCATTCGAAACTCTGCGATTTTAGCTGGCGTGCGTCGACGTATCGGAGGACCGCCCAACCGACCCGCCACTCACTCACGCACGCACGCACGCACGCACGCATGCACGCTCGCTCGCTCGCTCGCTCGCTCACTCATACATTCGCGTGCATGATACACGAGGCCTCGTTGTACGGTCTCATTCGCACGCACGCCTCGGCAAGCCGAACGCGCGCTTCGTGGCGCGCGTGCCGACGACGGCGAGGCCGCGTCTCGCTCCCTCACGGCTTTCCGTCGCACGCCTCGTCGCCACCCGCGCGTCACTCTCTCTCTCTCTCTCTCTATGCTCATTTCCCTCGCGTGCCCCCCGTTCCCCGCCAAAGCGACCGCCGCCCGCCCCGAAGGCTCATCGCTTCGACGAGCCGAGCGGCGGCACGGTTTGAGCTCCCACCCGTTCTCTCTCTCTCTCTCTCTCTCCCTCTTTGTCCCCCTTTCGCCTGCCTACCGACCACGGCCCGTCGCCTCGACGTTTTTCGCTCCTCTTCCTCCACTTCACCTCCTCCTACTCATGCGGTCGCACACGACGTGCCGCCGCCGCCACTGCCGCCGTCGACTTTTCGCGCGCGTTGCGAGACGGGGAGATTAAAGGCTGACGGCGCGCGTGGAACCCGACGATCCTTATCGCGTGCTGCGCCGCGCGATGCGTAGAAACGCGCGCGGTTCGTCTTCTTTCTCATGGTCTGGCGGCGTTTGCTAACGTGAATCGCGCACGACTTACCATTTGCGTTGATGCGTAGATCGATATCGGCGATCCGTTAAATGTCAGTGACGCATTCCACGATATTCCAGGATAATCGTCTAGCAGACGGAGAAAAAACGGAGCGTCGATCGTACTTGGAGCGAAAGTTTGCTATTTTTTTCACTACGTTTTGTTACTTTAATAAATTATATAAGAGTTGATACTTTAAATTATTTATTTTTTTCTTATTTGAGATTTTAAATGAGACTAGGGTGTTTACTTTCTAAAAGAAGTTGGACTTTTTAGGAGATTTTTCTATGTGAAATCGGGAATATTTATGGAAATTTATTGAGCCTCCAGGGAAGGAGTGTCTTTGGAATTTTACTTTTTAAACTTAAATTCCGTCTCTTTCTGAAAATATTGTTTCCTTAGTCCTTTTTGGTTTAATGAAGTATACAATTGATATCGACATTGAATACAATATACGCATCCACATATATTCATGTATATTCTTGTGTGTTTAGCGAGTTTTTATAAAAAGAAATCAAGATGTTAGTAGAAGACAATAGTCAGAATAGAGTAGCTATTCTATTTTGTAGTGAGTCTTTCCTTTATTAGATATCCTTAATTTTTGCAACTCCAATTGTAGAAAATAATAGATGTAACTCGGAATACCTGTTTACTGTAAAATTTCAATATGCATATATTTTTGTTTACGTTATCTAATTTAGTTTAAAATTGCATTAAAAAATTTTCTAATTTTATCTGGAGTTTTAAATAAAAATACTTAGAAAATCGGCAATTCTCAGAAAATTTGTTTTTATAAGATTTCAGTAAATACCGTAAAAGCTATACATGTATACGTAAATTTATATTGAACAATTAAAACATGTAGTAATGATGAATATAAATGTATCTTGTTTAACGTATTGATGCAATATTAGTAAATATTATCTATCGGATGAAATGAGAGAGATTAATAACGAAACTGGAAAATGATGAGATGAAACCTTGAAACGGTGTGCGTTTTTATTTTTCGAAAAAATTAATCGAACTGCTAACATCAAGACAACAATATTCTAACATTGTTTTTTTTATGTGAAAAACTGTGGCAAAAATAATTTACTGGAGTTTTCAGTATATACCTATAATATAATAATTACTTTAATCGAAATTAACAATAATTTGATATTAATATTAAAAATTTAAGGCTGAATAAATTCAAATAGAGTATATGGTAAACAAACTTTGATAATAGCTGTCAAATGTATTTTGTTCAGTTTATTGATGCAATATTTAGTAAAAATTACTAAATATAACAGTAATTAATCGTTTGGTAATATTTAGAACAGTAAAAATAGTTTGTTATAAAGAATTGGTTTTGATTATATTAAATTTGACATTATTTTACCGAAACTCTAGTAACTATCACTTAACCATGACTTTCTATTAGATTTTTTTAGTACTTTTTAAGATTTTCGTCGTAACTTATTTTTATATGCCATGTTTAACTCTTTTGTATCGTTATATGTGTGTTTTCGTATGTCGTATCTCTGACAACTAAATAAACAAAAACTTTTCGGTCAACGCGCAATCAACTACGACACCTCGCAAAGTCGTGTAACAATTTAAAGAAAAAAAAAGGAGAACGCCTATCTTTCGCGCGGTATCCATCTCCATGAGCGTAAACGCATTTAGCCGGCGCTCACCGCGAGTTTTAATTCTCATTTACTCCGAAACCGGAGGGGCGGAGACGCAGTCGAACCGGGCATCGATTAAAAAAAAGGAGCGACACAGAAAGAGACGGACAGAAAGAAACAGAGCGCGAGAGAGAGAGAGAGAGAGACAGAGACCGATAGATAATGGAGAAAAAGATCCACTGATATCCAAATCGGTTCCTGCTTCGACGCCGCTTCACGGTGGCTAGGCAATAAAACGGCCCTGAGAGAGACGGAGGCACGACGTGGCGCGCGACGAGGACGCGGCCGCAAGCGAGCGAGCGGAGCGTGCGTGAGCGAGAAAGAAGGACGAGAATAGGAGACGACCGCACGTAGCCGCAGGCAAGGGCGCGCGTGAGCAGGCAAGCGAGCCTTCCGACCGATCCCTCCGGCCGCGCCGCGCCGCGCCGCACCGCGCCACGCTGTGTCGAGTCGAACCTCGAGTTTCGTCTCGCCTCGCTTCGCCTCGCCTCGCCTCGCTGTGCTGTGTCGTGCCGCGCCGCGCCGCACCGCGCTGTGCCGTGCCGCGCCATGCCACGCCGTTACCGCGCCACGCCGCCGCCACGCCGCCGCCACGCCGAGCGGCGAGCCATCCGTGTGCTCCAGTATCCCCCCGCCCCACGCACGACCAACCACGACGCGAGGCCCCCCGTCTCGTTCCACCCCGCCGTCGCCTATCCGTAGCCGACGCGCGGCCTCGGCGCGCCAAGTTCGCCGCGTACAGCCGCCAGCTACCGCTCGCCGCCTCACAGTCCGTCACCGTCGCTCGTCGTGCGAGCACACGCGGACGTTTCCGCAGTCAGGCTGCTGCACGCGCTGCGTGTGTTTTTGTCGTATCGTATTGACACACTGACGGATTGAGATCAGCCCTTGTGTCGCTGACAGTAGGACGCACGAGGGTGGATCCTCACGTTGCATTTTCGACTCGACGCTCGTAAATTTCTGCGCTTCGAGGATTTAGAAAAAAAATAAAAAAAAAAAAGAAATTCGGTTTTCACTTCCGTATTGCAAAACGGACCTTTTTCGAGGAAGATCGAGTGACTCGCGTGACTCGATCGCGTGATCTCGAACTTTTGACAGCGGCGGCTCTTTTCAGTGTCGAAGAGTCAGTGAAAGCGGAACGTTATAGATCGTCAGCCGCGTGAGAAACTTGTGAACGAGAGTGCACCGTCGATTGTTCACCGACCATTAACTAACTGCACTGTGCGAGACATTTGTCGAACCGGTGAGGAATTAGACAGGCAAACGGCAGGAGCGAACGTGCCGCGACAGCCGTTTCGCCCCGCGTGAGAGTGACAAGTGGTCGGCGACGCGTGGTTAACCACGTGGCGCGGTGTGCGCGCCGGTGTGTACAGTCGCTCGGGTGGCGCGTGAACTTTCGCGGGACTCTCTTTCCCTTCCGCGTGCGCGCACGTGTGTGTGTGCTGGGACTGTATCACGCGTGCACACGACGGACAGGCACGAGTGACAGGTATAGTCGTCGTCGGTCGTTGGTCTATGCGAGCGAACGGACGCTTTGCGGCTTACATCAAACGTTTCGCTCTTTAGCCTGAGAAAGTTAACGATCGACCTTCGCCCATCGGTCTCTCTCTCTCTCAAGACCGTCGAGAGCATGGTGCAACAGTGATTAGTCCGCCGTATATCATCGTCGGTGCCAACAGCAGTTGCAAAGGGAAGCGCGCGGGGTCCGGTGGTGGTAGAGTCTGGTCTCCCCGTCGCAGGCCGCCGCGAGATGCTGAGAGCCTCAGCTGTCCAGTCCAGCCAATCACGTAGGGTGCTGCGATCTGAGCCGAGGGCCGTCGCGGCCTGCTAAGATGACCGCGCGTTTACACTCGCTGAGGCACCAGGAGAAGAAATCAGCCGGCAGCAGTCACCGACAACACCACCAGCATCAGCAGGCCGTGCATCAGGGTCCGAGCCCGGCACCGAGCCCCAGTCCCAGCCTCAGCCCAAGCCCGAAACATTCGGACGGACGAAGAGTGAGTATTCGAAACGATCGGTTTCTTTCACTCTGAGAGACCGAGGAATTTATTTTTCTTCTCTTTTTCTTCTTCACTCTCCAGAGTTCGGACACACTAATCTGTCACTCACTTTTACAGATGTTTGTAAGACCCGTTTAATATAATTTGTGTTAATCGAAAGGCATTGTTTAATTTGAAAGAATCGAAATGACGTAAAAAATTAGATTCTCTCGCTCAAAGAAATATCACGATACTAAATATATTTTAATAAAAATAATTCACATTTGTAACATAAAAGAAGTGGAAATTTTTGACAAAGAGATTTATAATGAGTGGGTTCGATATACTATCGACACGCGAGATTTCGATATCAGCGATACATTAATGTTCCTAAAACATTAATCAGGGGAAATGCATGCATGAGATGCGTGTGGGAGTGAAGATTTAAAAATTGCGGCGCAAGCGCGCGAAACGTACGGATAATTTAATCCGCGATTTTATGTGTATGTGAGAGAGAGAGAGAGAGAGAGAGAGAGAGAGAGAGAGAGAGAGAGAGAGAGAGATGTATAGATGACTCTCGACCGTGTGGGGATGCTGCGATATCGCACTGCACACCGACTATGCGTCCCAGAACGCAACTCTCACCCTACCTCCCAATTTACCTCCTGCGCACTTAATCTGCGATCGTAAGTCCTGGTGTGACGCGCGAACCCGATACTGGACACGTGCGTGGTTTACATAACCGCTCGTCATCCAATCCCTACGTGAGAATTCGCTGATTTGACAGATGAACCTTCAAGTATACGGAAAGCGCGACAGTCGACGATACTCTGTAAACTACAATCTACAATGAGATTTTAAGAAGTAAAGCTTAAGCTTCGAGCCTTAATTCGTAAGGAAAAAAAATTTGATTTACAATTAAACGTGAGGGAAATAATCGATTGTATTTTGTCAATTTCTTACGATTTAAGACGATTAACACCTCAAATTTTACGTCTCAAAACTCATTGTGGACGTCACTTTAGATAAACACGAAAACACGCGTTGTATGCGAAGAAAATAATTCCTGATAAAGATATGGAAATTTTCTCGATGTGGTATAAGAAATGAACTTTCCCTTTGCCGCGACTATACACTTCTCTCTTTTTTAATTTTATTTACCGAGTCATGAAAATACTTTTTATATTACTGTTGTATTAACTTGTATTGATTTAAGCAAAATACTTTTTACTTTGACTGTGGAATAAAGTTTTATTTTTCATCCGTATTTTTAGAACGTGATACTTTCACAAGAAATATCCGAATATATTTAATGCAATATCGTTTTTATATATCACAAATACTATTTTATCACGATGACGAAATTATTTTAAGATCAATCGTAAATCATTGAGATTGCATTTTCAAGATTTTACTTCTCGTACTTCCGAATTGTGAAAAATGTAAAGGAAGAGATAACACGTTGCCAGTTGCGACGTTCAGCATGATGATTCTAAGAAAAGTTGGTGATTAAAAACTCGCGGTAAAAAGAGGAGCGCCAGCTCGGCATTATTTCTGACCCTGCATCCTCTCTGTAATCTCTGCGAAGTAGGTCAGTACCGGTTAACGCGGCAGATCAGCGAGATCGCGGATTTCGAAGGTGCGACCTTCGCTCGTTTCCGGATCGTTAAAAAAAAAAAAAAAAAAAGAACGCGCGCACACGGCGGCGATAGATACGCTACGCAGGGACATAAAACGGATATCGCTCTCCACGTGGACGCGCCGTTAAAATCGCAACGAAACGCGGCACATACACGAACCGTTGAGCCATTAAGCGGCGAGATACGCGTGCCGATAGGCGAGATTGAAATACATCGTGAGGAAAGATAAAATTCGATACGTTAGAACTGATCGTATCGCGCATATTCCCATATTTCCACCAATAGTGAATTAATTTTAATCTTGTTTCAACTTCTTCTTTGTCTTCCTTTCGATATTTCACCATCTTGTAATGTGTCTCTTTTGATACAAGCGAAATTTTCACCCTCGGCCTCCTTTTTGTTCAAATTTCGATTTGTATTAAATGAAGGTTTCGACACATTTGAGTGTGAAAATTAATTGGTAATATTAGATATATATTGAATAGTAACCCTAGATTTTATTTTAAAAGGATGGAACAGCTCTAGTACAAAAAATTTAGTCTCGACAAAAAGACTTAAAGTAAGACTTTGGTAAAAATTGCAAATGAAGAGTTAAAAATCGGAAAAAGATGGAAAGTAAGTTGATCCGAGATTAAAGTTAATCTACATTGGGAGAAACGGGCATTATAGTGGCATAATTCTTTGTATAATTAATCAAATCGTTATCGTCAAAACGACAAATCTAAAAGAGGCATAGTTCTCTCAATTTTTTCGAATTACGAGTCGGATTTTTATTTTCTGGTTAACTTATGGTTTAGATTTAACCTCACTTGATATAAAAATTGTTTCTTTTTTTTTAGCTATATGATTAATCACTAAATATTAAAAGTTATTACAGATCAGTTTAGCGAGATTAACTACAGCTGTAGAAAATACAATTTTTATGCTATCATCAGGTTAGGCCTGACTATAAATTGACCCGAAAATGAGAAAACCGAGTTATTCAGAGCACGTGACGAATGCATTTCCTTCTTGCCGTGCGCGGCAAAACGCAGCGGGTCGCAAGGGCATGTCGCGCGGCACGAATGCTGCGTGTCGGAGCCTTGTGACGCCAATTTGCGGTAATTGGACGTATTTACGAGCGATTATCATATAGATCGTCCGGACGCCCCCGTCTGCGCGGTCGGCATCGCTCAAAAAGCTGTAATTCGGTTTATCCAATTAATTCGTCGGTTAAAATTCAAACGTGCAGGGATCACACACGTGATCTAAAGATCATCCCCGCTGTATTTATTGTACATCAGCTCGAATTTGTCGTCTGTAACTACGACGTCGTGATATTCGAACGATTCGTTCTCGTACTCTCTTCTCCAAACTACACGAGATATTCACAAATTACTCGATAAGAATAATCGAAGATCAGCGCGCGGATTCGACCTCGCGTGAGACGCGAAGAGACGCTCGTCCCGCGAAGTATCGAGCACCGAGGGTACTCGCGCGTGATCTCCGCGGTGCACGCGTGCGTCAAATGCGGCTGGGTGCCCTTTTAAGGTGATCCACGTTGCGTGCGAGAGTAAGTACGCTCGCTCGAGCGCGCCTCGAGCGCGAGCGGCGGTCTTGCTATTAGGAAAGTTTCCACGGTGACGAAAGGACGTAACTTCGTGCACTCGTCTTTATTAGCGGAGTGAATTCGCGCGGCGAGAGACACGCGCAGATGTACTTAATAGTGCAGGAATTTTAGGTACGAAGTTCTTAACTTTCTGAAATTTTTTTTTAGAATTCGTTTGTTTTGTAAAGAATGTAAAAAGATACGAGAAGAAGATGAATCATATTTTAGGTACGAAGTTCTTAACTTTCTGAAATTTTTTTTTAGAATTCGTTTGTTTTGTAAAGAATATAAAAAGATACGAGAAGAAGATGAATCATAATCATCGATGTTTATGAAAAACAATAATAGGTTGAAAAGGTCTAACAGTCTAACTTTTATTGTTTTTAAAAATTAAGAATCCTTTACTATTTATTTATTATTTGATATGTGTCTGTTTGTTAATTTTAAATTCGTCACTTTAACTATAACGAATCATTTGTTTCTTACATGCTCTTAATCCTCTCCATCTTCGCTTCATACAAAATAATGTGCAGTAAGAATTACAAGACTAAATTCTCCGCAGTATGAGATCTTCGAAAGCGGAACAAATTTTTTTATTTTGTTCTAGATTATATAATATAAAAATTTAAAAGATTTTTTGGTATACTTGTTAATACCATCATAGAAGTTGAATTGTATTTTATTTTTTTATAGATTTATAAATGTACCAAAATTACAATTCACAATCAAAATATCAATAATAGAGATTCACTCAGTTCTAGCGGAGGGTTAAACATTTCAACTTTCTGTTCTATTGCACTTTATTTTTGTTTGTCTCCCTCCTCATGTTAAAGACGCAATTTTCTTTCCTCATTCATGTTGGTAAACAACTAAAGAAAACAAAATAATTAATCTCACGCATAGTGATGCTACGAATACAAATATGAAAGATCCACTAACACTTTCAAGTTTCGTATGATCAGCGACTATTACATTTAAAGATATTTGTACCCGAGACGTTTAAAGATTAAAGTTGACCGATTGAGTAATAGCGTCTACCTACATAAATGCGCGGCGAGAGAGAGTTTCTTACTTAAAAAGTTGCTTGCTTAAAAACCTTTTTTTTTTCTTTTGTGATAAGAAATTCGAATTTTTTACATGCGTTGGATATTATCGCGATCAGAACGATGGCTAAAGGAATTCGAAAAAGGTGTCGTTGATCTAGCGAGGGTGACGAAACCTCGCGGGATTTCGAAACTGGCGAAAGAGAAGAAGGGGAAAGAGGAAAATAACGAAAACGGTAGGAGGCAGATGCAGTGGACGCTGGTCGTCGTCGGGCGACGGTTTAATTGACGGCACTTAATGGATTGTCGTTATGCCCGGCTTAATTACCTGTCGCTCGTTGCCGCTAGTTCGCGCATTTTAATCGATTTATCATATGCGAGGCGAAGGCGACGACGTGCCCGAATATGACAGTGCAATAGACAGACATCGCACCTTCAAACGGAAGCGATTTTAGCTACCGAATTTTTTGTCAAATTAACTTTAACCGTGTCTTTTTTTTACACAAAAAGGACGATTTTGCTGGAGCACTTAAAAATTTATAATAGCTAAATATGAATTTGAAAATAATTTTGTTGAATCGTCAAAATAATCATGTGAGCTCAACAGGATTATCACCAAACCGGAAATAAGGAAACTCTTGGAAAAATTTTATTATTATTAGGGGAACATCAAAAATTTTGAAAAAATTTCTGGAAAATTATACAATTATATAGGCCTTACAGAAAATTAATATGCGTATTTACGCACATGGCATTTATGCAGTTTGGGATATTATAACTTAATAATTAAATGCAAGTAGTGTCAGCACCGTTAATAGTAATAATTTACATTGCTATTTTAAATTGATGTCTCGATAAAATATTTTTTAAATTGTACGAAAATACAAAAAGTTTTAAAATATTTTTTAAAATGTTAGGAAAAATTATGAAGTTTTGTATGGAAATTAGGGAAAAGTTTCAGAATTTTAAGATGAGAAATTTATGGTAAATCTAATCAAGCGTGATGAACAATGTTGCAAAAAATTTTGACACTCTTTATGAAACAATCTTGAGCATCCTACATAATTGTTTCGATAGTTCAAAGATAACTATTTTTAGATCTGTATCTTAGCGCTAACTTCTTAAATACTTCAGCAAAACCATTCTTCTCGTGTAAAAACTGGTCTAAAGCAGTAAATTAAATCTTGACATTCTTTATGAAGTGTATCCAATAAACTAACTAATAGTAACATTACAATGTGTTTCAATTCTTTCCTTCACAATGCAACTGTTACGTTTGTATTACATTTGTATTGTTGAGTAGAAAAAATATAATATTGATATAATATATTTTTCGTGTTCACCGGATATGTATCTACAGAAAGACAAATGTAGAATTATTTTTTTAATACGAGTGTTTTACTATACATATACATATAAGCGTCAGCTTCGATACTTTCTGGTGATGTTGCGATTGGCATAAATGTTTCTTCGTAAGGATGACGTTCCTCACGTGTTGTATATGAAAATAATGTACGATAATAAGTCCCGTGTTTACACAAAGATTTACCTCCGAAGCGTCTACGTATTGTACGGCTACGATACACTACATATACCGAAAAAAATGACCGTGACCGACTCACTATTAGCGCGCGATGACTGTTGTTAAAACAGTCTGGCTGGGAAAAAAAAAAAAAATTCCAGCGGTTCGCGCGAGGTAGTTTGCACGTCGATGCTGATTCACAATGCCGTCGCCGTACGTGACGCGAAGTCGCAAACAACGAGAATGTGATTTATCGCGCGTAACGCGCTAATCGGCGGCACTGTCAAAGTCACGCCGTCACGCCGCTGCGCCGCCGCTCACAGTCTGTCCCCTCCTTTATCTCCCGCCTCTTTTTTCGCGCGCCTATCTTTCTAAGTCACGCCAGCTGAAAGAGCGTCACGACAATCGCGGAATTATCTCGGGGAATACAATTTTTCGGTAGCTATCGGAAAGCGCGGTGCAATTGAAGTCTCGTGGAAGGAATCTTGTTTCTCTTTGGAAGATAAGTAGCGGACTAAGGATGTATTTCAACAAAATGAATTATAGATTTGTCTGTATTGTAAAAAGTTTGACGGCGATTTAGAATTGGGATCGAAAATTATTTTGATTAAATAAACATGTTTCTAACAAATAATTAGGACAAAATGAGAAAATTCTTATTTAGAAGTATATAAGTTATAAAATTATATATCGTGTTAAATATAAATATCGATCAAGCATTCACTTTTATACGGAGAAAGTATAAATTTCCGATTTTAGTCTCACTTTTCAAAGAGATTATTTATCTGATACATCTGTAACGTTCGGAAAGAAAATTATCAGATAAAGAGCGAAGAGAAGGTGAAATTCAACGTGACTGATAAATCGCGCTTCTTCGAGCACTTGAAATATTTATCGATACTTTATTAACGAGAATTTAACGGAAGAAAATCGCGGACTCTTCTCTTCAAGCGCCGATATAGACGATGTAGCCGCCTTTCGCATTCTCCAGCGCGAGCGTCGTCGGCTTTCGTTCGAGGAGCGGAATCAAAGCGAAAGGAAAAGGAAGGGAGGACAAATGGTCCACGACTAACCCAGTTTCAGCCTCCGAATCGCCGAGGCGCGTAATTTAAACGCCTCTATTACAAAATTCCTCTCCCGCTTCGCCCGCGAGCGACGCATCCAATATTCAGCCGCGCGTACACAGATATATAACGCAGCGCGACACACAACAAGCGGAGAGGAGCGAGCCGAGGCCCACACACGAGAAGTCTCCACCGTCCGTCGACGGACGCGCGTCTCACCCTCCTGCCTCTCGTACCTCCCCTCCCCCCCCCTCTCCCCTTCCCTCCCTCCTCGCCCGCCCTTCATGCGCGCCTCTCGTAATAATAGAAGGACGCGACGGAGCAAGAGTGCCGCGCCGGTTGGCGGCGATGACACGCGCGCACGTACATACGTACGGACGCACAAGTGTGACACACGCACGCACGCACACGAATACGCATGACCGCGCGCGGCGGTGGCGGCTCGCTCGTTTGTTTACCCGTCGCGGCGGCGGCGCTCCCGTGTGAACGCACCGTGCCGCCGCCGCCGCCGCCGACTTCGCCTCGTCTTCCTCTCGACCCTCCCTACTTCTCAACTTACTCTTCGTCGCCCTCGACGTATCTCTGCGGTGCCCCGCTCGCTCCGCGCTCGTGTCCACGCCTGTTATCCTTCTCGCGGATCGTCTCTCTCCGCCTCTGTCGCTCTTTCACGTGGTAGTCACAATTTTCTCCCCCCCCTTCCCTCCCTCCATCCCTCTTTCTCGTTAGAGACGACTTTGCTCTTCGTCGTTCTGCACGGCGCTTCTGCTTGCGATTTCCATTTCTGTCGCTCTCTGCGCGAGAGAGAGAGAGAGAGAGAGAGAGAGAGAGAGAGAGAGAGAAACGTGTCTATCGCCGTCTCTCTCTCTCTCTCTCTCTTTCTGCGACGCTCGCTACCTTCATCTCTCACGGGGATACCCGCGCCGTTTCCTTTTCATCCGTTCTCTGTCGCGCCGTCTCTCTCTCTCTTCTTCCCGACCGTCTTCTCTCACTCTCCACGCCGTGAATATCTGTCGTCTCCCGCCTCGGCGGCGGCGGACGTGCCTTTGCCGGTCCGCGGCCTCGCCGTTTCGCACGCTATCCTCTTTCCATGTGGAACGTCGGCGTTTACCTTTTTTTTTTTATTTTTTGTGTCTCCGCACACAAGCACACGCTACTCTCCCGTCTCTTTTATAGCTCCGAATCGTCTGTCCGCGATTCCGTTCCTTTCGTTTCTCTTCACGGTCCTCATCTCCGATAGATTAACTATCGGCGCACCCGACAAAACTGTCGCAGTGGCATCTGCACGAGCGATAAATTTGCCCGCTGACGCGAGCTTTCGGGACACCCGGTGCGTATATATACGCCTTCGCCTCCGTCGTCCATTTCGGTCCTGATCCACTTTATTCGGCTCTATCTCCGCTCATCTGTGCGAAGCGCGGCTGTCGCATCTCGGAGATCGTCCTCTCTTTTTTTTTTTTTTTCCCTCCCTCGAGCGCGTTTGCCGCCACGCCACGTCTTGGTGAACGACGTCGGCACGCCGCCAGCGCGCGGAGAGCCACAAAGAAGTGAAAGATTATTCGGCACGTTGAGACGCTCGTAAAGAACCGGCCTGGGTCCTTTGAAAACCTAGTATTTAACGACTTTTCAAGTGTTGTACCGCGACTCCTTGAGTCGAAAATCCAAGAAGAGTGCCATGGAAGAAGAAAGGGACGAACTGGCCTCTGCGAGAAGCCGATGCCGGCCGTACCTTCCGTATGCTTCTTATGGAGGAACTTCGATATTTCAGACTTGACAATGTGAAGCTCCACCGGCTGCAGGAACGTTCCTTGTTGAGACTGAAATCGGAACGAGGCGAACGCGTAAAGGTATAGTACAGCGTTCCCTGAAGGAATGGAAATCGACTGAAGAAGTACAAGAAGAAGAAGAAGAAGGCGAGAAGCCGATCTCGTCCAGCTCGAGCGGACCTTATCTGGACCTAAACCTGCTTACGTTCAATCTGGAACCGGTAATGTCCTCGTAAAATCGTCCTAGGCCACCCAGGCTCTGTGCGCTTACCTTGAATCTAGTTTCGAGGAAAAGAGAGACACGGAAGCGCATGAAATAGGTTCATACTCTCGATAGTGTCTGGACTTGGCACTGGACGCATCGCATCGTCCCTCTCTCTCTCTTTCTCTTTTCCTCTCTACCCTCCCGGATATTCTTTGTCATTCTCTCATCGTTGTTTCGCTCGCTCACTCGTCACGCTCATTGCCGGCGGCTCCTCGTAAATCAACCTCTTCCGCGAAGCGCGCACAAAAAAAGAGTAATAGTACTCCGGCTAGGATAGAGGAGCGTGCTGCATCTAGGCAACACGTTGACCTACTGTCGCTAATTGTAAGAACTCGGACGAAAGCTACTTCGAATTATTACTGTTTTTTTTCCCTCCAACGTAAAAAGCCTCGGATTCCGGGCAACGCCTTAAACTTCCACGGTTCTATCTTTTATCGAGAAACACACAGCAAACACGTTCCGGATTGTGCGGAATGTGTTCAAAATTATGACTCGATTCGCATACCTTGCACTAATTAAAATCACTCTAATATGATTCACGATAAAGCCTGGCTAAATAAAATCAAAAGTTCTAATGAATCTTGCCATACCTCTCCGACCTTACGAATAACAAACATCTCGCAAACAACAGAGAAACGAATGTCGAACAAAGGACGTAACGTATCGCTGAACTTGGGTAATAGGGTCGTCTGTCGATTCGAACTGTTCATTTTGTTCGAGAATTTCTATGATCGTGAGTTCTTAAAAGATGCGATTGCGCGTAAGGAGATTTAGCGTTCATACTCCTTGAATTGCTCTTTGTCGCGAGAGTTCACGCTCTGAGTCCCATATTTTGATAATTCGCCGAGTACTTGTACCGCTCTGAAATCTGAATACGCGCGAATTTCCAGTATCTCATGAATTTCACCCCACTGCATTTCTTTCTGAGAACGATATCGTCGTTTGTAAATAGTGTGATTAATTTAGTGTAATCGATAGATTAAAGATAGCGTGTGGTTTGCAGAATCATATATGTATATAAATTCGCACAAAAATATTTAAACACTATAAGATATACGCTTTCACTGTGAATACAGAGTTTCTCTTATTTAATCAAATTTATTCTAATCAGTCCAAATTCTTGTCATTGTTAATCAATACTTAAATTTATTTTGATAGATACAAATATTACAAAAACTTCACTTACCTCGCGCGTCAATCCTCTCACTTGCAGTACATTTCGCGATACATTCCGCTGTTGAACAGAATAACGTTGCCTAACGAATAATTGTGTTTTTATCTGAGAATTACAGGTCACGTTTGCGTTGATGAAAGTGTTAAAAAAAATATCGTTTTTCTGCCTCCTGTTTTTCAGGCTAACAAACCACTAATGGAAAAACGACGACGAGCAAGGATCAACCAGTCCTTGGCGGCGCTGAAGGCGCTCATCCTTGACAGCGCCCGCTTGGAGAACACCAAGCACAGCAAGCTTGAGAAAGCTGATATCTTGGAGCTTACGGTCAGGCACTTGCAGCGGCAAAGATCGCTCGCTCAGCCCGGCCTGTCCAGGTACAAGGCGGGATACCAGGACTGCTCCAGAGAGGTAAGAGCACTTTTTCTCACTTTCGACAAAGCTCGACGTAAAATTATGTTTTTTTCAAAAATGATTCACCAAAGTTTTTAGAGTGAGATAACTTTTACGCATTATATAGGTCACTGAAATTTTAGTTTGACAATATAAAAAAGAAAAGCTACTTTAAAGAAAGTATATCATTTCTTTGCCGCAAGATGTAACTCAAAAATTATTTTTCAATTAATTATAGAAAAAGAAAAAAGAACAGACTTTTATTTTTCTTTAATTTATAGTTATTACACCAAATTTGCACTTTGGGATTTTAATATTTTAAAATGCTAATGATTCAAAACTTATTCAACTCATTTTCTGGAAAATATTTTTCGAATTGTGTCATTGTTGTACAAATAGAAAAATACGGTATACAAGTAATAACAACTTGTTTCGAGTATTTCAAAAGTTTATATATCCGTAAATCTGCCGTGAGTTCATTACAAGTATTTATCATTCAAAGTATATTCCGTGAATCCTAAATTTAATATTTCAATCAAGATTATTAAATTACAACACATTCGATTTGTTTATTACACAAAGTCGCTTCTTCAATCAATTGTATATTCTTAAGAAAAAAATAAATTCTTGTTAGAGTATATAGCAATGAGTTTTTCTCTTCAAAATATTTGTAATAAGTATATTTTAAGATTATTTATTAAGAAAATATTTTTATTGAAGATAACCGTTACTTAAAAGCGAGAAAGTAAATTGAGTAATCACACTTTTCTCACCAGTAGAATGATATTTTTCTGTATGTAGCAAATGAGTGATATCTTTCCTGTTTCGACAAATCTGATTGATACCGTATCTCCGAGAACAAAACGAGAACCGTGCCGGCGAGGCAAGTCTGACGCGGAAAAACGTGGGTTTTGTGCGTCACGTTTGCCATTATACTCAGCACGTTTCGTCACGGGGGTAGCACGAGGAAGGGACGCGCGGGCGCGGACGGGGGAGCGGAGGAGGGTGGTGAAAAAATTCCAGCGCGTCCAGGGAGCGTGTAATCGGAGAACTCGGCGGAACTGGTTCATGTTACACGACGGGAGGGGATGGGGAAGGAGAGATTCTGCTCGATGGAAGAACCCACCCGAAACCCACCCTGCCTCCGTCCTTCTCTTGTTCCCTTTCTCTTTAGACGACGTGACGATAGGTATCTAACGTATCGGGTTGTCGTCGACGAGTCTCGCGTGACTCCGCGAAGCTCAATCGCTCGTTCGTTAAGGAATGTCCAGTCGCAAAACGAGGGGAAACTCGTTGAAAACGGACACCCTGTAAGTGCTATTGCGCAGAATTTGCCGGATGAACCTTGCGGTCGAATCTCCGGTAGAATCAGAGAGTTAACCGATCGGAGGAAGTGGGAGGAAACGGCCCTTTAGTTTTCGGTTTCTCCGCGCGAAGGTTCGCCGTAGAATGGCCGGAATTGTAACCACAATCAATTTCTACACACAGTAGATGTTACATTGACACATTTCAGTAACTGTGACACCGATTTCATAATTGTGTATAATATTTGTCTTTTAATAATAATTTAGTATTGTGTATTATATTAAATGTAATGTCACGCAGAAACATCAAGCACTAAGATCTTGGTTTGAATATAGAAATTTCCATATCTAATTAGATTTGTATATTCTCATCGATTTAAATTCGTATATTAAATTAATTTGATTATCTTTATTTCTTTTGTGAAAACTTGTATGTAAGTTAAGTATGATATATAAACAAATTTAAGTCAGATATAATATATTTGTGTCTAAAAATTTAGCAAAATACAGATTTGAAAATCATTTTGTGACTGTTGAAACAATTACGTATTCAAGCAATATTGCAAAAAAGTTTGACATTCTAACGACTAGCTAAGTTCTTAAATATTTAACAAAATCATTATTTCCATGTATATTTTTCTTCGGAGAGAGCATTAAAAAACACTTAATTTTAAAGAAATGAAACAAAATGTTACAAATTTTAATTTGTATAAGGAAATCTAAAGTCGTATAGAATATAATATGACGGAAGTGACAAGATTATATGGTTTTTTTTTTACAAAAATCATAACTTTCCGTTGTTATACAAAAATTTAACATTTATTTGTCAGATTCGTGGCATTTGATTGTTAACCCTTCATCTGCAATTATATTTTTATTCCCTCCGTTTACAATGCGAGTCTATCTATTTTTTCAAATTTTTTTAAATTCTAGGCTTTCAAAAAAAAAAAAGAAAAAATTCAGAGTTATTTTTTAACATGTCTACATTGCCAAATAAATTTTTTAATTCAAAATAGTATTTAATAAAAATTGAAGTTCGAGTAAAAACGAGAGTGATGCTTGTGCTAAAAAGATCCATATTGTGCAGGAGGTGGAGAGTTAATAAGTTAAGTTGTTACGTAACTCCTCATAGCATTTGCGTTTTACCTTTCTCTCTCACAATGCCTGTTCAAATAATGATAGCATTAAGCAGTAGTTCAATTTACAGAGTCTACCTGTTCCTCGACAAACCCGTTATGCCAGACATATTTTTTTCTCAACACTTCGTCCACACAACACACACCGCGGCATTTCCGTCTTATATATCTTCATCGGCGGTACGGCGCGGCACGACACAACACAAGCGTGTGCCGGCAGAACTCGAGGCGTCGAGAGTCGATTGTCGGCTCGCTCGCCTCGACAAAGCGCACTTGTCACGACACAAAGCCCGGCCGTGCGCGCCTTGTACCTGTCGCGCGACCGCCTTATCAGAATGCTCGCCGATAAAGTCGCCGACTTCTCTCCTCCTGGCGCTGGGGATACCACCGATCGAAAGATGCGGCCCATACCGAGGCCGCGCGTGATACCGAGTAACCGCCTGCCCGATAAAGGAGGAACAAATTGGGAAGTTATTGCTATCGTTGAAAAATCACATGTGCTTGGCACGTACGCGTATCCTCGCGGCGAGCGTTTTAATCTTCCGCGGGTCTTACGTCGAACAATAATCACCGTAATAAAACCGTTACGTAATTCTTGCGAAATTGCTTTTTAAAATTTTATCGTAACCTCTGGCCGAACCATTTGGTTGCAGCGGACATAATTATTTTCGAGCGAATGTTATTCGTATATATTCACACGAGGTGTTAATTGGAAAGGTCTGTGATTGTATTGTACATGTTTCGCGCGCAAAATTACGTAACGCGGTGATGACGGCCGGCAAGGCCAAGGTCTCCTGCGTGAACATCAATCTGGAGACTGTATAGTAGTGTGTAAGCTTTTACGCTCTATAATTCGCTGTTTGCGCTAAAATCTGACGAATAGATATCTCTTTAACTATGTATCATAAAAAAAGGTTGGAATTTCGACTCGAAAAAGTAATTAGGAAACTTTCAAAGTGTAGAATCAATCGGATAGAATGAATAGGCAACAACTCCGAGAGCTCAAAAACGTGCGACGTAAATTCTGTGACATCCTCTTTAAGAAGGCGACCGTAGTACCTCCTCTTCCATTCTTGCGACAATAGAATAAATCGGAACGGCAGCATCAGACTCTCTTTCAGACGTCATTTAGTCACTTATCTTTCTCCATCATTTCATAATCTCGAGGAACTTGCATGGAAGAACATGTCTTCCTGATAAAGATAAGAAACAGCAGCCGTTTCCTTAAAGAGGATGACACAAAATTCGCCAGTGCACGATTTCCAATTGTTTTGGAGCGCAATAAAAAGTGTATGTATTCGGTAGATCATTGATACGTGAAGGTAGTTTTCTTCCAATGATGCTTACAGCATCAAAAATAGAACGATACAGTGTCGGAATTTTTCTATCAGTTAGTTTTCTTCCAATGTTACAGCATCAAAAATAGAACGATACAGTGTCGGAATTTTTCTATCAGTGATACATTGATACATTGATAAAGAAGTATGATTTAACGAAGTATACATAGACGTGAAACTCAAGAATTAACGTGTCAAAAATTATATTTATTTTTTACATTGTGTTTACTTTTATTTTTCATTTATTAATAATCGGTACGCAAAAACAATTAACCTCGATTAATTCGTCAACTTCGCGCGGGGATTCCCGAGTGTGGAAATTCCTTTCGTGTTCATTTCTACTAATACAGATTAGCTTTAATCTCTTTTTCTGGTTCTAAGGAAAGATAAAAAAATAACTTAAATCGAGATTACAATTAATTTGCATTGGTAGAAACTGACGTTAGAAATATCGGAAAAGGAGTCTGGTTAATCGCATTAATTGAAATTCTAATGAAAAATAGATAAACAGATATGAGATCAGAGTATGTTTTGGTTCGTTCATTTTTAACCAGAAATTTTTCTCAGCGAATGTAAAACCTTGTAATTTCGACTACAGAAATAGATCACGGAGCGAGAAGAAATCAAATTTCGCAACCGTACGTTTCGGGGAACTAGGCGAGCGTGCCTAAAATTTCGGATGGCGAGTTGAGGCGCTGGGCAGAATCACGACGTGTGTGATATACGAAGCGAAGAAAGAAGAGAGAGAGAGAGAGAGAAAAAAAAACGAGAAAGCAGAAGAGTCCCTGCGAGCCAAACTTTATGGTCTTATAAAACCGGCAGTCGACCAAGGCGACATGTCCTACCATCGCTCGCGTCCTTCCTTACGGGATCTCATCCGTCGAAAGTATTGTACATTTCTGCTCGTTCCTCGGCAAGTGCGAAATGCACTACGCCGTCATTCATTCCCCTCTCGAGGATGAAGGAGTAAAATGGAAAACTAGCGCGGCAAAATATTCCGGTGTATTATTTCCCGGGAAACTCCGGGAGATCGGTATAGAGTACGAACATTAACGGGTTCCAGGAAATTCTTAGCGCAGGTGCAATCGTCGAATAAACTGTAAATCGGTTTTCTTCGAAACGGAATTTTCATCTGAAACTAAGCCAGTCCGCAGATACTTGACATTGAAGGCCGGTTGTCGAATTTTCTTGAAATACTCGACTACGAGTGTGCCGAGGGATCCGAGGATCGTGTATGTATATATATTCCTGGGATAGTGGAACGGCGCGATATACTTACAGAGGGAGAGAAACGCGATGTAAGAAAACCAGGTCGAAAACTACCCACCCACGCATAGAGATGTTTTCTCTTTTACATGGAAACGTCGTATGAAGAAATCTATTCTTAAAACGTACTTATATATACAGAAAGACAAAAAGGTTTAGCCACAAAGCTTATCAAATCGTTAATAACGTATATTTACAAAACAAAACTCTGGAATGTTTGCTTACATTTTGTTAAATACAAACGATAATAACGGTTATTGAAAATGATGAATTTTTTTTGATACACGATGGTCGCGCTTCTTTTCATGGATAAATTCTGTCTACGGGCAATCAGTAAAGCGATTTTCAATTCAATGTAAACCTTTTGATGCAGTTTTTGTGACATTTAATTAGATGGAATTAACACACGCATACTCTAGAATTTGTTTTTTAATACATACATTATCGCTTTAATACAAAAGTGACGAAAAGTAAAAATTGACCACTTTTTAAATAATGATAGAAAATCAATTCTAAAGACTATTTTTGTTAAAGGTTTTTTTTTTTGTCGAAAGAACGATACGTTTGTGACTCCTAATTTAT
Organism: Cyphomyrmex costatus; assembly: GCF_001594065.2. Classification (NCBI taxonomy): domain Eukaryota; kingdom Metazoa; phylum Arthropoda; class Insecta; order Hymenoptera; family Formicidae; genus Cyphomyrmex; species Cyphomyrmex costatus. The sequence continues at coordinate 32,181 of NW_017278121.1, read as the reverse complement.
ACCGCTAGAGCACAAAAGTATCACGTTCGTAGTTGTCGTCTGATCAAATTCGCAGTGTTGTTTGTAGAAGAGGAACATTTTTGAGTTTTATACTGTCTGAAGGAGTGTTATCGATGCTAAAATAGTTATAGAAAAACGTCCTATTTGAAGTCACGCCACTTTTCCTTAAAAGGTTCCTTCAAACGTTGTTCCAATACAGAATTTAAAAAATATCTACTCTTCCGGAAAAAAAAGTTATTAATTTAAAAATGTCACTTTTCTGTCAAAGCAGCGAATTGTGTTATTACCCAGGTAGAGCAAACTGATGACATTTGTCGTTATTTCGATGTCGAAATGACATCTTTAAATGTCACTTCAAAACGACATCTCATATTTGAGATTACGTTATTACGTCATCAACTTGTAATGATTCGATGTAAATATACATAACTTTACGATCGAACCACTTTGTTACTTCGTACATTAAAGATGGTAATTAATTGCTCTTATTTCTGGATACCCCGATTCAAATGAATTTCTAAATGTTCAGAAACATCGAAATAGAGTCGAAAATACGAATTCCGTTTCTCCTAATTGCTGACGCGCGCGATTAACCCACATTCGCGGATATCTATCCGTACGCGATCTGTTCGTGCCCTCGAAGTCGCCGCTCTCTTTCCAACGCGTGGCGGTGGCCGATTCGGTTGCTTTATTTTGAAGCAGCGACCCATAAAAGCTCTCTCGCGCGTTCGCTGCTCGCCGCGGAACTATTGTCCCGCCAGCAGCGCAGGCAGCGAACGGACGATAGTTACGCCGGCGTGCAATGCACGCTCGATACGCCACCGTGTAAAATATAGCGCGCGATACGCTACGCGATTAGAGATCAATCGCGCCGCTTCCGCCCGAATCGCCGCCGCTTCCACTCGCAATTCGGCTCTCTTCCGGTCTACCGCAAGCTCGTGTCGCGGCGGTCGCGCGTTACTGACTTTTTCAGCGATTCATCGTCGTTTTTCGCGCGCACGTACCGCCGTTTAAATGCGATATAATTCGCGGATACAATTTCCTAGTTTTTGAAATTCCAGATCCGTACCGCTTCTCGAATTTCTTCCGAAAAAAAAAAAAAAAAAAAGAAATAAATACAAAGACACTATTGTCGTCACAATTGTCGTCACTTTGTTCGTATAACAGAGTATAGGATTCACTGTGTAAAAAAAATCGTACTAATGATTCTCTCGCGCATGATCGCAACCGATAATATTTAATTAATAGGCGATTGTAGTGTTGGCCAATTAGTTTCTATTCAAATAAAGAGTTACAGTTGGAGTTCGGAAATTAACCAAGAAAGATGAAGTAACTTTTGCTAGCTTTTCTTTTATAAATTGCTTGCGCACAACAAACATACATGACGATTATTTAACATTCAGATTAAAGCCAGAGAGAAAGAGGGGGCCGATTTTTTATTTTGTGATTAACGTGTGGCTCAGATTTATCATCATTATTGAGATTTCTACAAAAATTGTTTGAATGGTTCAACAAAATTATTTTCACATCTGTATCTACCTAAATCTTTAGATACTTTCAGCAAAATCGTTTTTTTTTCCGTGTGTAGAAAAATGTTTCTTTTTTTATTCTAGTATACACCTTTTGTAATCGAAGTGAAACATCGTAAGTGCTTGAAATTTAAACATACGAAAAAAGGAGAAAGTTTTAACGCAGGAGCAACCAAAAAAAAAAAAAAAAACGAACCTCGCGGCGAATTTTGGTCTAATGCGCAATTCAATCTTCCTCTTTAATTATTTCGAAATATTGAACCGCGCCGAGGTACATTATTATAAAATCCCAGCCGATTACCTTCCGCGCACGGCACGTTAATCAGCGGGCCGCTCTAAGCGCGCGTTAATTAGTGATTCGCGGCGATAATACCGGCCTGCGAAAAGTTCGCAGTTGCGTCGTCGCTCCAACGGGTTAAAGAGCGTTTTATCGCGCCGGTTGTTATCGCCGGCACGTACGAAATAAATTACGGGGCCGCGGGAGAGGGCCCGTCCGGGTCGCGCAGCGCCAGGGAGGGGCACCGGGCAACAAATAATCACGCGGCGCCGTTACTCGACCGTACATACTGCGGATTAAAGAGCGAAATATTCAATTACGCCCCGGCGGTCGATAATGACTGACGCGCGATACACCGCGCCCGCAGTGTCGAGGGCGGAATTTTCAGCGCGCAATATATTTCGACGTTGACTCGCGCGAATGTTTGTTTATCGCTGACGTTACCTCCCGCAAAAATCGCCTCCGCTCGTGAAATTGTTCGCTGCTCCCGGGAGGATCGATCCGCGCAATTCCTCAGGCCTAGCATATTCATAGCTGTGCCTCGAAAAAACTTAATATATTTCGCAAATACATATATTTCCGATTTTATGCAACAACTCTCGACTGTAATAATAGATCATTTGGATCCGAAGGAAAAATTGTAGACGGTTAATACGGATTTGTACTATGAGGTTCTAAATTGTAGATAGAACTTTGAACTTTTTTGTGTCAATCGCCGTAAGAGACGGAGGTTCATTTGTATTCTGTACCTTAAAACAAACGCATTAGAACTTAGATGTAATTTTCATACAGTTGTAGTTAAAAGGATTAATTCTCTGCGGTCTTTTTTGTCCAGGACAAACTTTTTATACTATTCTTTTTTTTTTTTTTTTTCAAAAAATGTGAAAAAATTTAGCGTTACTGTTTAAACATTTCTTTTACATTATCAAATAGTTTTTTAACAAGATACTGTAAGAGAGGAGGAAATCAGACACCGAATCCTTTATTTCGGAGAGTTCTCGCTTGTATCAAAAAAAGATCCAGGTTGCGGAGGAACCCAACTAATCATTCGTGAAATGTTTGATTCGTATTCTCGATATTCCGGAACAACAAGAGAAGGTTCACATATTAATGAAATATTCAGAACATTGTACGAACACTTGTCATAATACAATATCACGAAAGTTACTCACTCGCAAATAATAGACATTTTAATCATAACTTAACATTGATCGAATAAGCCTCCATACTTGGCGCCAGTCCTCCCTCCCGTTGAGGGAGTTCGAGAAGAAGAAAAAGAATGAAATTATTCGCGGTAACGCGGATTGGCGGTCGCACAAAGCGAGAAGCTCGGTCTCGTCTGAACCGACATGAGTTTCTGGCGCTGTGCCGTTCTCTAATATCAATGTGTCTCCGCGACTACTTGCACGTTTGCATAAAATTCAAGGATTTCAGCATGATTCATCCGCACAAACTGAGCGCGCGTTTTTCATCGCCACAACTCTTCGTTCACTACAGAGACCCTCGAGCAAGAGTCTAGTCACGCCAGATAAATATAGCGGCAATATTTGACTCTATTGTAACGTATATAAGTTTCCGTGTGAAGCTTTATATAATCCATCCTATATACTCTGCAATACATAGCGATTGTCACCATATCTGTTTCGTGAAAAGATTATCCGATGTTCATTTTTACCAATGTGCGCGGATCGACTTTAATCTCCGTTCAACTTACTCTCCATCTTTCAAGTACGAACAGATGTTTTATTTCCGAGCGGCATTTACATCACCGGTTTCTCATTATCGTGTTCCAGGTGAGTCGATATCTCGATGCACCAGACATCATCACGGGCAACACCACGCCAATGGATCCGGCGGTGAAGCAGCGGCTGCTTCGCCACCTCGATAGCTGCGTGTCAGAGCTCGATCTCGACCTGGGATCGCGGCCGGACAGCGGCCTGGGCAGCAGCCCGGGTAGCGTGACGGATCGTGTGGCGGGGACGACGAGCCCAGGCCCGTTGGATCACCACGTGCCGGTCGGACCGCATTGCAGCGCCGCGCTCACGCCGGCGGGTCTGATCAAGTCCGAGATCCCAGAGATGGTGGAGGCGGCACGACCCGACAGCAGCACCACCGCTGGCGACGAGAACAACAACAGCAGCCGACCGACCTCCGCCTTCAGTCAGGTGAACCCAGCGACGTTGGACCCGCATCATCCGCATCATCCGTCGGGCTTGCCGGTCGATCAAGCCTCCACGTCGCAGCAGAATCCCAACATGCTCTCCGTGGTGCAAGTAATACCCTCTCGATTGCCGGACGGTCAGGTGGTCTTCCTACTGCCGAGCCACTACGTGCAATTGGCAGCGGCGGCCGCGGCGAACGGCATCAGCATCGGGCCTAATCCGCCAACGGCGATCTGGGCGGCGACCAACATGTCGCTGCTCAAAGCCACCGACAAGCTGGCGAAGCGACCGCACGAGGAGATCGGCCAGGAATGGCAGGATCCCACCGGCGGCCTCAAGCCCAGCAAGAGTCCGCGAATGGAGCAGCCAGAGCAGCCACTCGATTTCACCACCACGTCCAAGAAGATCAAGTCCGCTGGTTCGAGAAACTCGACGCATTCCGGGGTGGCCGATCACCATCATCATTTGCGGCAGCAGCAGCAACAAGCCCGTCTGCCGACCGAGACCGGCGGTCCTATTATCCATGAGGACAGACCGTCTAGTCATGCGGACAGCGAGATCGCCGTCGGCATGCCCTCTCCGTCGCCAATCGGCCAGCAACCGGTCAAGGATGAGGAGGGCATGTGGAGACCGTGGTAAAGATCTAAGGGCTCTTTGTCTTTGTAAATAAAAATGTATCTCGTGAAGCGCGCGTGCGAAATCGGAAGTCGCGCCGGTGCGCAGCTGCGATCGTCGTCTACTGCGGAAAAATCCTTCTCACGACAGCTTAGATCAGATCGCGTATATTCGATACGTATCTGGGTGATTGATCTCGGAAAGAGCGAAATTAACGTTATTATTGAGAATAATTTTGGGAAACGTAAAATTATCGTAGATTATTTTTAAGATTATTTTTAAGGTAGTGAGTCATTGACATTGTTTGAATCTGGATACGACAAACTTAATTTTTTTCTAAGAAATCGGAGATTGCGGGGGAATGTATACTTTTTGTGTAGTACTATCTCACTTTAATCTATTCTATAACTTTAATTAACTCTTTGCGGCATAATGACATACTCGTACCACCTTTCTCTATTCAGTTTTTTTTTTATAATTTTTCAAACTTTTTGTGATTTCAGTATTCAAAGTAAATAAACCTTTTTCCCTTGTATAAGATTTAAAAAAAGAAGTCGTGGCCAGACTCCAGTTATAGAATCTTTCTTGATGTTGCGAAATGTTCAGTGCGGCATATGCGATTTCGCGGATACGTTCCTGGGTGTGGAAAATGCGTGTACATTTCGAAAAGTGCTCCTCAATTAGCGTAATGTAATTCTCAAAAGAGTGGCGGCGAGCGGAGCCAAAAGTAATTAAAACGCGCGATATTTATTTACGTTATTATTAGAGAATTGGCAATGACACAATTTCGCGATAATGCAATCCGCAATCGGCGAATTTTCACAGTGCGGGAAATTAACGCGATTGGCGTTAATATCGAGAGGTATGCTAATTGGCGTGGGGGGAGGGGGAGGAGAGAGAGGACACTCGAAATTACCCTTTCACATAGCTGCAAGGTCGACGAATTTTTGCGTACTTGGAAACTGTGTAATTTATCCTCCCTCCCCCCAGATACAAATAAATTGTTTCACTGATCTCTAGAATCTTTTACAGTTCCGGGCAGAAAACTGCGGAAAACCCCGTCGCTAATTTTTGTTCTTTTTTTTTCCCCCCCTCGTCGCACCGCTTGCGCTCAATTGTGGAAATGAGTACACGGAAAAGGCGTACGCGTATTCCCGCCTAATAACTCCACTCGCGAGAACGTGTGACGTCGGCGTTGCCGTACGCGCCGTTTCTTGCGACGGCGCTAATGAAGCCTTTAATTTGCATCGCGTCCAAAAGCGCCGCCGCCGCCGCGGTCGTTAAATCCGCTGCAACGCTTTACTCTCGCGAGAGCGCCGCTCGAATAACGGCGTTCCCGACGCTCCGATTGCGTCGCAGCGAGATTCTCGTATCGGCGAAACGATTCCAGAACGGGGCGAATTCAACGAGGGATGAACGTAACGAGCGAAACCGCGGCGAAACGTAACGTGACGCGCGCAACGTTTAACGATCTTGTAGCGTGACTCGGAAAAGATTAAGCGCCGTGCATTTTCTTTTATTTCAAAGCCCGCCTTGCATTGCCCGCGAGCGTTATTTTTAGGAATGTTCAGGAATATATATGTGTTAGGAATATTAATCTCTGACGGATATTCTAATTTCGTTAAGCAGAGCTATGTTCCACATGTAAAAATAGGCCACTTCCAGCCTTCGCATCTCGCCAGCTGAGTATTTAATTTTTATTTTAACGCACTCTCCGTCTGTAATCTGGGGCTTTTTTTGGTACGAATAAAATTTCACTGAAATTTCACTCTTATTTTTACTCAAATTTCACACAGTTACGACTGTTTCTTGTTGAACGGCATGATTCACTGCGTGGGTTATGGTAACCATCGGGGATCGCATGGCAGGTGAATACAACTAACGTTCACAGGTAACATATTTCGACTGTGTTCATTACCAGCGTTGAAAATCTGCACTGAGAGAAATTTTTTTGTTAAAAATGAATGAATCAGTATAGATTCTGATCATACCAATCAGATCCGATTATCACAATAGGACATTTTGTTGTCCTATTATGCTCTAATCAACTAGAATTATAACAGAATTCACTATAAAATTCTGATTTGTCCGTTTTCCACAAGAATTTCCATTAATGTAGCCAGACTCTTTTTGCAGTTTATAATTTATGTTACGTGTACTATATATTTTTAACACCGACGGTTTTGGAATATGGTCTTCAGATTATTGCAGAAATATCGCTATCATCTCTTAAGAAGTACTTGATTGATAGTACTTCAGCAGAATAACAATCCAAATTGACGCAGTCGTGAATGTGTAAAAGTAAGTTTAGACATATAAAAAATTGTTGAACAAATTATTTAGTGTAATAAAGATGTTAAAAAGTAACTCTGAATTTTTTCGAAAGACTAAGACAGTAAAAAAAACAGACTGGCCAAAATATAGATCCCAGATTGCAGACGGATGGAATAAAAATGTGATTGCAAACGGAGGATTAATTTATACACCTCTGAATTGATCGAACTAACCAACTGGATCGATCCGAATCAGCTTACCTTTCTCCGTTGAAGAAAAATTAACGGACGGCAAGCGTGGGAATGAGAATGTGGAGCAGAAGCGACGACACGCAGCGACGCGAATGTTTCGAGGAGCGGATGCCAAAATAGAGCGAGTGCGAGACAGGATTGTAAAGAAAAAAAAAAAAAAATAATAATAACTATACGCCTAAACTTCTGCGATTTTCTCTGAGAAAACACAGCGAGGAGGCAAACTGCCGCCTCTTCTGGCAGGGCCATTCGGTCCCGCGACTTTGCGATCGTGCAAGCGACAAAAGAAATCCTTCTGACGTAGTTGCGCGTAAAAACGCGTTACAAGATAATTGTATGTATGTAAATGATGGAGTAATTTAGTTTACGATTATTAATGAAAAAAGAAGAGCGAGAGGGAGAGAAAGGGCGAGTGAGTGTGCGAGAGAAAGAGCGGGAGTGCGTGCGTTTTAGTCCGCCATTCGTGTACATAGCCTCTCGATCGGAATTATTGCTATTTGCGAGATATAGATTTATTTTGATGTTATCTAGGTGTATATATACGGCGAAAGAGAAAGAGGATGCGTTAGTGTGCGTGTATTTTGCGTGAATAGTGAGCGTTCGAGGAGGCGCGACCAATCGCGCTCAGCGTAGCGAGGAGTCACCATCTCACCACCTAATTTACGTCTGTAATTGCTAAATATCCTGGGATTCGAATTCCTTATTCGATGTACTTAGACATGCAGTCAATATAGGCATGTATTGAACTGTACACCACGCCGTGTTTTTTTTTTTACTATATCCCTACCCAATCGAAATCGACTTTCCAATCTGCGCACTGGAAAAATTTCCTTTGTTTGTGATCATAATTACACGATATAATTATGATTGTTATTGCTATAATGTTAATAATAATTATATTTGTAGTTTTATCAAAACATAGTTGGTACCAAAAATAAACATGATAGTTATTATTATCGTAAAAATATAAGTTACAATTAATATAATTCGATTCTAATTCTTTTTTTCTCTCACAGTGTGGGGTTTTTAAGTTTCCTAAGAGTTTCGATTGAAACATAAAGAGTTTGAAACATTCTCTTTTTCCTCGATTGTATATAATTTGCAGAAATGTCAATGATTTTTACTAAAAAAGAATCTAGTTACATTAATTGAAATTATATTATTAGTGTATAGTATTATATATTATTATGTTAATAAATCACAAAGTACAAATCACATACTAATAAACATTCGAGTCAATATAATCACAAATTCAATTCCGATAATCCAAATTCTGATTGATATGATCAGAATGCATTTTTTTTGGTTACAACTACATTTTTCTCAATAATCGAAACTAATCGATCAAACGCAAGAATTGTCTGAGGTAAGTACTTAAACTACAAACATTATTTTTAACATATCTTTGGAATTTCCTAGAATTCTTTCTTCTCTGCCGATTATAATTTGCACAAACAATAATATTCTTTTACTAGAAAAAAAGATTGCATTAATTCTAGTAGAGATATAACCATAAAGATATAAAATATAAGTAAAAAAAGTATATCTAGAATACGTAAATATATACATATATATATATAAATATATGTTTTTGAACTTGTTAAAATAAATAAAATTAATTTTTTTTCAAAATTTTTTACATAATTTTATTTCTTATTATAGTTCTCCCGCTTCTTGTCGCGATTCTAAAATATCAAGTGGCATCGCCCAAAATTGCTCCGGGCCGATTATTATATCCTTCACTTGTTCCCTTCCTTCTTTTTTCTTTCGTCGAATAATTTGCATCACTTCGCGCGGTCGACCTTCGGCGAACGCCTTTCGCAAGGAAAAGGCGACGGCGGCGACGAGCGGCGGGATCGTTAATGCGATTTTTTCCTGGCCATTAAACTTTTTGCCGAGACGTCCCGGCGCGGCGCGCGCTGCCGGAGAAACCGATTACCGATCGTTAAAGTCTGCCTGTTTGCGCCCGGCGGAACGACCGTTCGCACGCCTGCCTTTCCTGCCCGCCGCGCGTATAACCGTAACGTAAACGGGCGTAAAGTCCGCTTGGCAAATGAGCCAAATCCGTTTCCGCGACTGCCCGCTTACCGGAAACCGGTTTATCGGAACGCGAGACCCGGGCACCGTAATGAACGATAAAACGAACGTCTCGCGTACGCACCGCGCCTTTCGGATGCGACTTTTCCAGAACCTTAATAGCGCGGATTACCTTATTTAGAGTCGTGCCGTTCCCCGAGCAGCAAATATGCATTAGGGCGTGTAGACACGCCGGCGTATAATCTCATACGTTTTTCGAGTAAAGATCGCTTCCGCGTATCTTCGAGAATTTTCACGTTAAAGTATACATATAGTAACGCGTTTATCTATGGGCTCTTAAAGTTGAAACTCTAGATTGCCAAAGTGTTAAAAATAAATTTAAATAATGAAGAAATTGGGTAACAATCGCATCTATGCTGTCTCGTGGAAAGAAATCTCACTCCAAGAGAACGAAAATGTAGCCATTTTTGGAAAAGAGTGACAATATTTCACTTCTTGAAAAAAAGGGTAACAATTTTCACTCCAAAGAAATGAAATCTCCCTCCAAAAAAAATGTAGAGAATGCTGCATTTTTTTAATCGTTGAGATTAAACGCAGCTATTATCGTTAATATAGTGTAAGGGAGACCGGGACACCATGAGTCACAAAAATGTAGGCTCAAAAATACTGTAAAATATCAATTCTTTTTTATAACATCTCGTGTACAGATGTCCCAAAAATTGCGACTCAAAAATCGAATAAAATACCGCATTCTTCTTTTTCCGATTTTTGATCTCATGGATTATCCACTTTTTGCAATCGTGGAATCCACAAAACCTCACCTGAAAATTCATCACAAAGATTTTGAAATCAAGAGGCCTCGAGCGTTTGTAAAAAATGTACCTTGTTATCAGAAGAAAGAAAAAAAGATTAGAGCACAGGCAACACGTTCAAGTATATTTTTTTATAATTTCTCATTTTCGGTTAAAGATCTTTTCGATCTATGCAGCATAAAATTTGCAACAAAATTGCTGCAACATTTACAGTGTCACCGCGATACTCCTTGAACGTTGCAATATTGTTGGAATGATCAGTGCGCTGTATGAGAATTTTCATCATATCGCGTTATGTAAAATATAATATCGAACATCGAATAAAATACCGCATTCTTCTCTTTTCGATCTTTGATCTCACGGATTATCCATTTTACGCAACAGTGGAATCCATAGATTCTCGCCTGAGAATTCATTCGTAGAAAATCTCAAGGTCGCCGGAGGTCCCGAGTGTTTATAGAAAATGTTCCTCATCATCGGAAGAGAAATTAGAGTGAATAGATCGAGGTCGCGTTGTGCAAGTATATAGGGAAAAGAGCGATTATCATTATCCGACGAGCTTCCAATCGACGTTTTTATCGTACAATCTCCACGCGCGCCGCAAACATACGCAACGGCTGAGCTCGGCTGGCGCGTAACGCGACGCAATCAATTTTTTGTCGTTTGGCAAATAAAATCTAACACATGTACGCGCGCGTGCACACATGCATATATAATAATGGATCAGTTCTAGCGCATAGATCAAGTTACGTGATCACACAACAATCACGGCAATTACGACCGAGAGAGATCAATCGATGCCGTGTGCGATCATCTCGCACGAGTGGAAAGAGCGTGGGAGGGAGAAAGGAAGGAAGCGAGAAAGAAAGAGACAGAGATCGATATTCGCAATATCGATCTGCACTTGGCTTCGATTGTTCCAAAATGACGCAGGACCACCCAAAACTCATCTGGTCTTTAATAATACTAATAATTTATAGCACTGTAAAAAATAATTTCAGATTAGACCTTTTTTTTTATAAATTTTGTCAAAAACGATGCCGTACCTAAGCCAAAAAATTCGAGCGTGTCAAGTTTTCAGGATAATTGAAGTTTAATATCCAAAAAATGGTTCTTTATTTTTACATAAAAAATGAAACTGAGACACACAATACTTGTGAAATTTTGTTTGCGGTATCATTTTTAGCATTCAACAATCTATGAGAAATGTCTCGTTTGTTCAAAGTATAATAATTAAAAACAAATTTTGGAATGTATACAGATCGCATTATCTTCATCTAAATTATAAATGTCAGATGTTTTCTACCTCTAACTTTCTTTTACTTCACACATTGACATTATTATTTTAAGTATTGATATTTCTTATTCATTATCGTGTAATTTTTTTCCATTATTTTCTTGTTACTTAATTTTATTAAAGTCTAAACTCACAAACGGTATGTTGGTGATGCCTCACTTTTTCTCAGCTGCTAATTTAAATAATTTCAATTACACTGCGTTCACGTTTATAATATTTACTGTTACTTGCATGTCAATAAAATCTATTATTATCCATCATATAACGGTCTTATTCAAAACTTTATGTCTATTATTATTATTATATTATTATCGCGTTGTTTTTCATTTAAATTAGAAGTTTCAGATGCTTTCTGCTACTATAATAATTTTTCTTTACTGCGCTTTTATAATATTATTGATATTTCGCACTTATTGTACTTATTCGATATTATATTTTACATAATGTGATACATAAAGTGTTTCAGAATATTTAAAAAAAAAAGAAAAAACGCAATCGTACATTTCGGTGAGAGAAATCAATGTCCTGATGCTTGTGTGGTGACGTCAGAACTTATTGTTGGCGAAAGACTCGGTTTTCACCCGAAAACAAGGCAAATTTTCCTCCTTCTCTCACTCATATTTCTCTCTTTCTCTCTTCGTTGCTCCGCTCGCTTACGGCTCCTTCCTTCACCTAATGCATTATACATATATGTAGCGCCGCAGCGCTTTTTCTTCTTCCGAGCGAGGAGAAGGCACCGCAATGCTCTGCATTATTAATGCGCCTTATCTGCCGCGTGAAATCCGCGCGGTACACGTGCAGCGACGCTGTCACGCGACAGCGATCAGTCGAATTTCTACATATGTCGCGAAATATTTTTGGAACGCTGAAAGTTGTCAAGTTCACGAACTATAAACAAATTGGAATTGTGTCTCCGACAACGAAGTCCGATCGGCAAGGAAAGTCTCTCGGGTTGGAATTCAGAGTATATAATTTTCCATCTTTGATTGAGAACGATAATGAAATACAGAGATTCGTAATTTGAATTAATATTTTACAGATCTTTGTTTTATGAAATCTGTATTGAAAAATTCTGTTATCGCTTACGATTCATAGTAAACAATAATAATCTCTGATTTTCCATTAAAGGTACAATGTTCAATTAACACAGTACAAATGATTAAAGATTCATTTAAAAAAGTGATCATTAATTACAGCTTTTCCTCGACATTGATCCTCGTAAAAATAAATACAAATGACAAATAATATATCAAACTTGTAAAACTGTGATTATTCGTCGAATAATAACCAAGTATATACATATAAATATATCGATCTTAATCTTGAAGAGACGCGCGAAATCGCCGGTACACCTTGTACGTGCGCGAGTCAGATCTGGAAAAAGAATCGAGCGAATAAATAAATAAATGAACGATCGAGCGACTGAATTTTATTAGCACCTCGAGGCTGCGAGGTCCGGGTCCAAAGTTGTAATTTTACAGATGCAGAGATGGAGATGAGAGAGACGCGCCGGACAGATGGAAAGAGACATTGGTTTATTATTAGCTAGACATAAAGAGAGAACGAGGAATGCTATTTATTAAAGGGGGCAGCGAGGAGGGTAAAAAAGAGACGAGAGAAAGGAGTGGAAGGTGTGCGAGAGACGGTGCGTGCTGTCGACCGTTGGCAGTCTTTAAATCAAGAGCTTTTAGATCACATCCGTCTCGAGCTTCATGATGTGGTAAAGTTCTCCGCCTCTCTCTCTCTCTCTCTCTCTCTCTCTGTCTCGACTTAGTTTTTGCTATCTACCCTTCTTTCTTCCTTTCTCTCGACTTTGTATGAACGCTAATTGAGCCGTATCATTAGCATAGGCTGTCGCTTCCTCTGTCCGCTCGTCAGGCACCTGACCGGCTATTAAAAGCTCATTATTTCGAGGTTTTACGCGGGCGAGCGCATAATTTCAGTTCTCCGCGCCGGCCGATTCGTCTCTCGTGACAACCGCGACTCTCACATTATCTCGTCTCTCTATCTCTCTGCCCGCCTTTTTCTCCGCTTCGGATCTTTCGCTCCCTGCGGCCGCCGCGGTCCTTACTCGGCAGTTTTGCCGATACCACCAACATATCTTTCGTTGCCGACCAACTGTTTCGAGCAATCGATCGTCTCGTGTATAAAATAACTACTATCTCGGGCAAGCGAAGCAGCAATTGATTGAACGCGATCGAGTCGCGTGATTTGAGAGGACCGGCGAGAAAGGCATGATTACCGATTTTGGGTCCCGTCCGTTGCAACAACTACCGTACTTCGATTTATTAAGCCCGCATAAATTACGCATCGGAGATTGAATTACGAATTGAAAATTACAATTTTACCGAGTAATTTTAATGTTATCCGTTTCATTTTAATTGATTAAATTATAATCTTCATTTTGAAATCTGTAATCTCCATTGCGTAGTTAATTGATACGAGCTTAGTCCGTGTGTCATACAACAAGGCTTTTCAGGCCCGTTGATTGACCGTAGGACAGAGAGGTTCTCGGATTGACACATGAGACATATTGGTCTTAGACTAAAGGATTTTAGATACAAACATATTTTGGATACAATTTAAAGAGACAGAGAGAGAGAGAGAGAGATATAGATACAATTATACTTAAATATATATTTAAATAGAATTTTAGAGACAAAAAACTGAAACTTTTCTTAAAAGTTTGCCTCACATTTGTCTTTGGATTTCTCGGTCGCAGAAGATTTCTCAGAGGAGAGAACTGCAGAATAGAACCATGCAATATGAAATGAAGCACACATCACATACACACTCGCACACGAGGCGTGGCGGCTTCGTTGAAATTCGGACACGCACGTCGGCGAGCAATTAACCGAGCCGTCGCCTTCTTCCCGTTTCATCTCATCCTCGCGCTTTCACTAAATTAATTACACCGTGGAATTGAAAATTGCGTGTCGCAACCGCGCGTACCCTGAAGAGGAAACGAGCGCGTGCAAAACTTTCGAACGTATAACGAGAATCTGGTTACCGAGAGAGGATAGAGAAGCCCCCCCTCAGGGCAGTTTGAGAATTTGAAAGAAATCCCGTGGACTACCTGTTTACGAGAGGATGCACCTGCGCTACACCAAGATAATCATTGTCCTGACGTCGCCGGTTAACGCGCCAGATCACAGGGCGCTGCGAGAGCAGCTATCTATCCTCCTCGTGAGTAGCACACAGCCAATTTCGATTGATTATGGCAGGTGTGGATCGCGCGAGTTGTTTAGAACGAGAGACTCTCGAAGACGAAGGAAAAGGTTCGAGGAATTCTGGACGACATAATGAGATCGACGCGCGCGGCTGACGCCAATCGTAAAAAGTGCGTTTGTAAGGAACTATGGCACTATGAAAAATAACGTGCAGTAATGGCGTTTCGTTTTCGAATAGATAAAAGAAAATTTAATTTTTAGTTATTCGACTCTCTACCGGCTTTGATGAAATTCAAATCGCGACAGATGAGGAAGATCGTCTAGAAAATGATAATAATAGGTGATCCTACACTCTGATGGAGGGATTCGAAGTCTTGTTGAATAAAATTGGGATACTATAAACACGTAATAAATTTGAATAATGAGAGACTGCAAGCTGGTACACGGGATCTCGCGCGGGAAGATTTCCGAAGTGTGGTCGTAAGAGAAACTTGCGATTAATAAGCGCGCGTGGTTTTGGATCGTGGAAAGATATCGCGCGATTACGATAGTTAGCTATCCCTATGCTTGTCTACGTATCTAACGATCTAGTGAGTCTCGGCCGACGGTTCCCAATTTTCGAAATCGTTCACCGAACAAATGAGGGCATCATTCTACTGTGGTCCACTCGATGGCAGCCAATTTTCACGATCGTTCCTTGTTATTGAGAATAGGAATCGGTAGTTTTCGACTTCCTGGGTTAAAATTCCTTTGAATTTGAAAAAATTTGACAAATTAGTCGTCAATGACGTCGAAAATTTTATAATACAATAGATTCACGTAAATGTAATAATACATACGAATGATGTTCAAATATATAGAAAGAAATTCCTAAATATTTTCGGAATTATTATGAAAAAGTCTTTGTATTTTTTTCGTATTATTTTTGTTTATTTATTTTTCGTTTTTATTTTTATTTCGCATATATATTTTTGTTTTTTTAATAACTTTTTTGTAATGTTATTATTAAAAACTCCCTTCAGCATTGTGATAATCTCAGCTTGTTTATACAGGTTTGACTACAGATTTACTCAAAAGGAAACAAAATTTCATACAACTTACTGTTTTTTTTAATATTAATCACTTACAGCATTTTATTTAAAAAATCGTCAAATTCAAACTGCGAGCTAAAAAAGCTCTGAATAATGACACGATGCTTTTAGCATCAATGTCATGTAACTCCATAATCTGTAAATTCGCGATATTTAGTCACATAAATCTGAACTCGCTTCAATTCGCACGGCAGATGTAAATTCCGAAAACTTTTGAATACCCTTTTATATATAGAAAGAATACAATTAGTTATATTTTTTACATTGACAAAAATATAAAATTTCTTCTTCAATGTAGCAAGATTTAATGTACACGTTAATGTTTTATATATTTATAATTTATAACGTACGATTTATTATTTAAATGAAACATGTGGAGTATAATTTACTTTAAGAAAATTCCTCGATTTTATAGATGTACGATTAGAAGGCGCTCCTCTCACGTCTATACTCATCCTCGCGTTTCGTGGCGAAGGATACTCCTTTTCTTTTCGAGAAAACAAAAGGAAGAGAGGCACACTCGTTGTGTATCCCCTTATTACAACGTCCAATTGACACACTAAAGGCAAAAACGTCGAATATCAGGGGAGCGTGAAAAGGATGAACGCGTGGCTAAGAGTAATTAGCATCTCGAGAGTCATCAGGACGTCGGTGGGAGATCAATTCACGCCACGAACGTCGGGCCCGGCTTGTAATAAGGAACGGCGCGGCCGATCGTGCTCCTTAATTACCAGCACGTCTATGAGCGCGGGGTGATGAGGAGAGGGAGGATAGACTGACTCTGTAGCGGGCGGCTGTCCTAATACTCCGGCCATTACGCGATTAGATTGCACTTTGATCCAGCGCCGCGCTTCGACGTCGCCCGCGGTGATTCTCCGGCGCGGGTAATGGAGCGAGAGAGATCTTTCTCGCCGGATCTTTCTCGCCTTGGGAGAGAAACAGGTCTCCTAGCAACCGCGGTCTCCTAGATCGCCACTATCGACAGAAAAAAAAAAAAAAAAAAAAAATACATGAAGAGTGTCATCGTATCTCTTCGATCTCTCTTCGGTGTCCGTTACGATGGTCGAGTGGAAGCAGAAGAGTGTTTCTCGAAATTACGTTACTAATTACTGGAAGTTTCTGTGATAAAATCATGTTCTATCTCGACGTTTCGAAATTTTCTGGACTGGCGGAGGAGCGACTATTTTTAATTTGCCTGCTATAAAATTAAACTCTAATGTCCATTTTGAGTTTTAGAGATATAAGAGTTTCAAAATATGCCAATTTATACAGACTACGTTTAGATAAATAGCCGTGAGTATTAGCGCGCCGAAGCGTACACTAATACCAATTCATGGACAGGTGGCTATCTATACGTAGTCTATGATTATCATTTAAGCCCTTATTATCTCAAAAATCACCGCATACCTGCAACAAAAAATTTTTATTTATTTTTCGAGAACTTTCTTACTATAATATTTTGAGTCGCAAACTTTTCGGATACCCTTTATAATAATTCTGCCTTTTAAATGTTGTTGCATATAGATAAGGATCAATCTTTTAAATATATAGCCAATAATATAGTTATTTAACGAAAATATTGAAAGGGTTAAAATTTAATCAGATCTTTCGCAGATAACAGATTGTTCTTCATATTTTAAACGCCAAAAACGCACGTTAGGAGAACGATTCTGGGAATTCCATTCCACATAATGCATATTTCGTTCGCAATGATTAAAGATACGTTTATCCGAGCATTAGGAAGCGTACCGGAAGCGCGCGGGTTAAGTGACAACGCAAAATTGCGCGCTTCCCCGGAGAGCGCTATGAGATATCGGATGAAATGTAGGGAAGGGAAATAAGCGGGGCGCCGATGAGGAAAGGACGGAAAAGACTCTGGAGACACTGGAAACGCGCAGTTCTAGGGGATGAAGCGGCGCCAGGGGCAACTGACGCGTCTGATGAGTTCTCCGTCTTCCGCCACCCTTCGTTGTCCGATCCACTTTCTATCTATCTATCTCTCTTTCTCTCTCTCTCTCTCTCTTTCTCCGCGAGCTTCGTACTCGTCCTCCTTTCTTACTTAACCACCCTCCTTTCAACCACCCTCCAGCGATCACTTTGCACCCTTCACGGCGCGTCTCTCTTCTGCCGCTCGCAACTTCCAAGGTCCTCAGCCTCTCCATTGTCCAGTTTCGTTGCACCTCCTATTTTTCTTCACCTCTTCTTGTTTCGCGTCGCTCAAAATTTAATTGTTACGCACGAATTGCGAATTTATCGAACGTTGATGAATTTGCGTTTGTACGTTCAGAGTAACGAAAGAGATAGCCTAATTGCGATTGACGTTAGCGAATTATAACGGAAAATTATTAAATTATGTGTTAATTACATAAACAGAATGTCCCAAAATTTGGAAATCAAAATACTAGAGCAAGAGGATTCTTAAAAAATTAAATAAAAATATTATTCGTAAATTTTTATTTTAATCTTTAACTTTTTTTATGTGAAAAGGTTTAATAATGTGGCTCTACAGATATTACATTTAATCGGCAATTTGTTCGTTTTGTACGTATACGATAGTATATATGTGACCGTCAAAATATAATTTGTAATTAGCTATGTTAAAACCATTATCTTTCAAGAACCACTGTTTTTAAAATTGTATAATACTTAACTATAATATTATTCCACAAATTATTGTTTCAAATGAAATACACGTAACTATTTTTGTTTGATTTTTTAAAACTTTCTTGCTAAATATTTTTATTTGCGAATTTTGAAACACTCTATATACTATAATTTAATAATTTACATAATTTGTCCTGCTTAATATAGATTTATATTTTGTATATATTAAAAAAAAAGTAATTCTTTCTCCATACAAAAAAAAATTTATGTGGCCAAATTAAATCAGCCAACTTTAATATTTAGAGCAAAATCAATCATTAAGTCTCAATTTGATCGCTGATTATTGCTCGAATGTCTACAGGTCTGTGCTAATTCGGGCACTTAAGCGCGACTTAATATGGATATTTATTACTATGTCATTTAAATGTTTAACTACGAACCAAAGGAGTGCGATATCCTCGAACACCCAGTAGGCGTCGGTGCGCGACTGCATCCTCCATTAAACTTACTTTACGGTATTAAGGATGTTCCGTCCGAGGCAGGACGTCTCCGAGCCGAGCCAATTTCCTTTCGTCGCCCGAGGTGCGCGGAACTCTCTTCCCTCTTACCCGCTTTTCCCCGTCGTCCGACCATGCGACCGTGTTCCCGACGACGATGGAAATGGCATCGGGCTACGGAAGGGCTGCAGGATCGAATTAATTAAGACCGCTGCTCGCCCGCCTGTGGCGGTATTTGTGGAGATACTCCTAGATAGATGCATTTTACGATCGTCGCATCGTCATTACGCGTCGATCGATAATTTGAATGCACGAGAGATCTCGATAATATAGCGAAAGTGGAATCCCAGGGAACGAATTGATTCGGTACTGTATATATTTTTTTTATCGTAATAGTTATATCGAGATCTAACGTTCATTCTGATTTTTAAGCGTAACAATATCGTGTATCTTAGAGTACCGATCCATTTAACGCTGCAAAATTCGTTGACCAATCCGAAGGAAGAATGATTGCGTTCGGTAGAAAAAGCAGCTTTACAGCTATTGTGAAATTCTTTAATATGATTGCTTTATACGTTTATCCTGTGAAGAATTAAAGACAAAACTGATCATACTAAAGTATTTTACGTAATTGCAAAGCTATAATTTTTTCTGCTGACGCAGTTATAATTTTACGAACTGACCAATTAAAGAATGCTTCAGAGTATTTGCAGCTTAAGATATTTCTTTTCTTCTAAAAAATTTGAAAGCACAATATTTTACCGTGGCATGTTTCTTTAGTAAATATTAAAAATATAATAATAGTATCTAACTCTTTGATAATAATAATTAGAAAAGTAAGATGATACCGAAAAAAATAAAATTAACGTTTAGTTGGTTTTGATTAAATTGAAAAATAACAAGGACTCTTTAAATAATAATCAATAACAATAAAAGGGCGACGTAAGAGTCAAATTAAGATTAAAATTGTAGAAATGTGTTGACATATTTAATTTTAAACTAAGAATACATAATTATTAAAAAATAAGATAATAAAAAAATATATCTACTTAAAATCTATACTTAAATAATGATGTAATGATGACGTGTAACCAGTTTCGACTCTGAATAGAGTCCTCTTCAGACTTGTAAATATTGGTTTTGATTATATTAACCAAACATTCGATTGAAGTGATTACACCAAATCTTTTATAACGGTTTTCACTGGCAAAATTGGTGCGCACTCAGTTCACGTTAAAGCCGTTATACACTATTCTAATCTGAATATAAAAGTAAGATAAAATGCCCAATGTACGTTTTACCAAATTCGCACAATAACATGTATCGAGTATTTCACGGTTTAACTCGTTTATATATATTTTTATTAAACATACATTTTTATGTCGATTTATGTATACAACGGCTTTAAAGTGCACTAAGTGCGCACTAGTTCTGCCAATGAAAAACGCTATTAGTAATTGTCATCTAGGCTTAAAATTGATTATTACTGTTAAACTTTTTTCAGTGTAATTATTGCGATACCTAATCGCTCGGAATGGTTTTGCCATCGTTATTATTATTATGGCGATTTGAACGGTAATTCTCTAAAAACGTGAATTTTGCGCAGCCCGTTCCAACTGTAATTAAATTTAACTACAGTGATACATAATTTCGGTGCTCGCGATAATCCCCTAAATATCTTCTATCGTGATAAATTTCGATTGATAACGTGCTCGATCGTATTTTTCTTTCCAACTGCGAGGCACAATTTCGTCCGATTTCTCGCGAAGGGTGTACAAAAGTTTCGAGAACGACGCGCGAAATATAATCCGGACAATTAATTCGTAATTCGTGTTGCGCGAGCGTAAGGAAAGGGGGGGTGGGCGGAGGAGCCGCGATCTCTCGACTGCACCTCGCGAAGTCCGACCTTTTTAACCCTTCCCTCGGCTTCCTCTCCGATGCAACTCTCTCTCTCTCTCTCTCCCTTACCCTCCCCTCTCGCGCCGCTTGCAAGCTGCTTTACAGCCCTGTTTAACCACCTGTTACGCCGAGAGACTCGCGCTGAACTTCCGTGCTTTTCTTTTTCGCGAAACACGCGAGCACCACCCACGGCATCACCCGGTTCACCCCCTTCGCCCCTTCCGTCGTCGTCGTCGTCGTCGAATTTGTCAGTGTCTGTCTCCCTCGTGAGCGCCTGTAACGTCCTCTCGACGCGGTGATAGATCCATCGAGGTCGACGCCGCGAAATGTCGCAATTAAACGCCTCGAATCCCATTCGTCGCGTCCCGTCCAGGTGTCCTGCCTCTTGTCGTGCTATCGATTGTCGCGCACTATTTTTCGAAAGTTCAAAGTTCGCAATCGACGACGGACTCCGGCAGCCGCCAATTACTGTCGATCCGCCGCTACAGACGTCGCGGGTTGTCGATGATGGGATTTCATTCTCGGCAAGTACCTCGTGTCCTCCACGCCTTTTTGCCACGCCGGCGATATATCAGGTATTGATTGTGCTCGGAGAACGTCTTCGACGATGACCCTCGTCAGCCGGGGCTTGGTGAGAAATACTGAGAAATTAGTATCGGACTTCGATCTTTCTTAAAACGAGACCGGAGAAATCCCGTTCATGAGGCTTTAGAATCCTGTACTGAAAGAACGATTTTGCTGTTTCTAAAAATTTAGTTATAGACAGATCGAGGCAAATCAGATCACGGGGCAAATTGGATCAACGTAAATTTTGAGACAATTATATAGTTGTGTGAAATAAAAAACAATAAAATTAACAACAAATATCAATTAATTGCCTTAAAATCTGTATTGATTCGATTCGTTCTGTGATCCAATTAATCTCGGTCTACAAATCTGAAACTGATTTTATTGGACCATCGAAATAATTGCACTGAGAGAAAAAAACGATTACAAAATTACCGTAATTTAATTACCATAATTTAGAGTCATTTTTAGGACAACTATATATTCATAATTGTTTTAACTATGCAAGTATAATTGTTTTTTTATGTACTCTGTCAAAAATGATTAAAATTGTTTATTTATAATGTAAAGTAAAAAAAACTATGCATTATAATGATAAAAAAGGACGCAAATTTTGGTACTTTCTTAATTACATCGAGAATGTATTCTTCAGCATTTTTCAGAAAGTTGCATTTTGCGTGATACAGGAATGCATTTACTAAATATAAAACGCACGCGTATCGTGTTTTAGTTCTTTCTCACAGTTAGCTTAGTACTAAAGTCTCACGAGTAAATAGCTCGAGAGAGTTAATAGTTCTATTATGAACTCATCGCTTGTATATTCGAAAAGTCTTTTAAGATCAATTCCAGTTTTATATTTCAATTTTATATTTTTTAATATTCTAAGAATTATAAAGATATGTACAAATTTGAAGTTGCTACCGTTGCACTTCATGCAAAGAACAAAGAGGGTATCTACAAAATTCCGCTGTACAAAAAAAATGTTTTAATTAATAATATGATGTGAATTTAAACCAATAAAAATAAATTCAATTAAATATGAAATTTTGAAATATTCAAAGCAGAATCTTAGTGCTCAGATATTTCCTTGATTTGATTAAACCGATAAAAAGGCCTAAAGAGTAGCATTTGATAGAGGAGACAAACAGAATTTTTTATTATAAAATAAACTTTCAGAAACTTAGTTCGATACATTTTTTTTTTTTTTATCAAAATGCCATTTTTGCAAAATTTCCTTCTTAAGCTTTCGTTGATTTAATTAGAACATTTTTTCCAGTATATGAATAATGATTTGATGTAATATTAATCATTAAGGAAGAAATTCTCATCAAATTTGATGCTTTCTTTCTTTAATTCTTACATCATCGGAATCGTCAAAAATCAAATTCATCGCCAAGATCAAACTTAATTAAAATTAATTCGCACAAAGCTGATCTCATTAAAGTCCACGTGATTAAATAGAATCTTTCCTATAGGTATAGAGCAATCACGTTGGTCGTACTTGTACACATGATTGACAGTACTGTGTTGCGAGGATATCGCGGGATGCAATGATTTCGTTGACTGCTCGCAGGCTTGGTTTGCCCTGTGCAAATTTGAGGTGCAGCTACCGCCGAAAGGGCTCTCTTTGCTCGCAATATCTGAATTTCAAAGAGAGCCGCGTATTGCGAGGATATTGAAAATCCTCGGGCGGGCAGAGTCGAAGTTGCAGAAATGGCGAAACGACTGTTTCTCGATGCCCGCAAAGAGATAGAGAGAAAGAGAGAGAGAGGAAGAAAGAGAGATGAGGAGAGAGGAGGGGGGGGGGAGAGATATGAAGAGAAAGAGAAAAAGAGAGCGCGGCAACTGAAAAGGATGAGCGTTACGTAAAAGAGCACTGCGATTCGACTACCGAGAGGGTATTGAAAAGAATACGCTTTTGGAAATAAAGAATCTTTGACGATGCTCGAAAGGACATCGCCGAAAGTCGATGATAGCCCGGCGCACAATTCGATGATATCTGCACAAGAGATACAAAATTTTGACGCGTTTAGCAAAACACTATATTTCTTAACGTGATATCACTCTGCTGTAGAAATTGCTATGGAATGATATATTGCACACGCGTTCACCGTTGCTAGGTGAGATATTTGGAAGTACGTTTATATGAACAGCATATATGCACAAAATAATATATTTATCAATACGTCGCTTCTGCGTAACGCTGTGATACTGTAATAATTAATAAAGATATGCGAATAAACGTGCGTCCGTGCGAAAGGACAACTAACGCGTTTACTAATTATTATCTTATTAATTATTGCAAATACAGAACGGTAGAGGATTTTTCTATTTAATTAATGCGCTCTACATGTCTACCTCCCCGCTCCAGAGATAATCCGCGAATTATGAGATGTTATACGCTGTATACATACATTTTTTATTTTGTATATCTAAATGTGTATATATGTATATTATTGCATAAACTGTATTATCAATTAAAATTATGTACACGTATATAGAAAAGGGGATCCCGAGAAACGTTTCTAAAACAAATATCCATAGAACAATTTTATTTGAAAAATTATCCAAGGAACACAAAAGTTAACAAAAAATCAAAATGATGTCGAAATGATTTTATTTTGATGCTTCGAGTCAATAAATGGTCAATTTTTGTAACCAAAAATCATTTTGACTTTTTCGTGACGTGATGTGTTCCTTGAGGAAAGTGATAGAGAAAATATCTAAAAGACGACTTATCTATCTTCTAATAATTTCATAAAAACATCTCTAAAATTTTAAGATTTCTCTTATTATTACATGACTTTAAGACATTATAATATTTTCTGAATAATATAAAATTACTATATTTGTTCTATTTTGAATACGTATTTTGCTATTATTGATATCTGAATCAGTTTTGTAAATTAGAATATTTTAATTACTTTAGAAAATACACTTCTATCCGTAATAAATACTTCTCTATCATTTAAAAATTTAAACGTGATTGGTAGTTTTGCCATATTTGGTCTTAATAGCATCAGTCAATCATTACGAAGCTAAAGATGGCTTCAGCCATATTTTGTCGAAACCAATAGGCTGGATGACAACCTTGGCCAGACTCTTAGTATAGGGACTCTAATAAAGGTGTGGTCAACTGATGTGATACTATAAATATATCGTAAACAGTATATAATCATTATAAATAAATAAAATAAATAATTTTTTAATACATAATTTGATAAAAGATCACAGACTGTGTAAAGTAAGTGAAATATATATATATATATTTCACTTACTTTTTACACAGTCTGTGATCTTTTATCAAATTATGTATTAAAAAAATATTTATTTTATTTGTTTTCTATTATATATACATATAATAGAAAACAAATTATACATGCTGACATAAAAATCGATTTCTAACCTTTAAAATTGTATGTATTCAAAATGTGCATTGTAACTAACAAATTTTATAGAAAATGCCCGGCTGCTGCGTGCCTTATTGCTTTAATAATACCGAAAAAGGATTTTCAATGAGGAGTTTTCTATACTAATAAAAATAAGTTTATTCTTTTATTATTTCATTCCCGTCAATTGAATAATAGCGCGTGTAAAGAACATATTTGAGGTATCTTATTGGTTCCGCCATATTTTGTCAGCACCAATAGAATTAATAATAAATTGGCCAGACTCTTTAGGATGACTAGACTTTTGATGCACAAGTAACGCATCTATAAAAGTACAATCCTTGGCTGTTAAACTTGTGCTTGTGCGCATGTTGTCTAAACATAACCTTGTATTCGTTTTTCGGTGTTGTATTTCTGTTACATTTCATAAAATAGAGGTAATAATAAGCACTTAATGTTGAATATAAAAGTCATTAAAAAACATGACTGGTTTGCATTTAATACAAACTTACTCTTCCGATTCGGACGAAGACGAGCACGATGAGAAGAAAGATGATTGTAAAATTGTAAACAAGTACATAACTTATGTTACTCATTTTACATTACAGTATTTCTTTCTAAAAACTCTCTCCTCTTTCTGATTAAAACAAAACAGTACTTGAAATAATTATTAAAATTTCATAATTTATAAGTTTGAGGTTATGAAAGCACTTTGTTTATAAATATATGATATTATGCTTGATATAATCGTTAGTGAATAATTTAAAACTAATTATCTAAGATATAATGTTATTTGCTCAATATAATTTTTCTCTAAATATATTGATATATGATGCAAGAATAAAAAATAATATTGAATAAATTTATAGGTTAGCTTTACCTGCAAGTATTTTATCATGGAAAGGAGTTACATATAATGAAGAAGTGATCGATGATCCACTAGATCATGCTGGACGAATACGAAGCTTTAAACATGAGCGTGGTAATTGGGCAACTCTCATTTACATAAACTGTAAGTATTTCAAATGATATCAATAATATAAACATTAATTAAAATTCCATAATAAATAACATAGATAAAAAAAGATAACATTAATTTTTAATTAACTTTAATATTAATATTAAATAATCAATATTAAAATGATTGAGGAAAATTTAAGAAATAAGAAAAAATTTAAATTGATTTCAGATACACCTAGCGATTGTCTACATACTTGGATGAAGTCTGTGTTGAACAAACTGCCTGTTCAAGGCAACATCATGTCCAGTCTTCACATTAGTCTCAGCCGTACTTTAGTTTTAAAATTCCATTGGATTGAATCGTTTGTAGAAGGCATAAAGCTGGCATGTCAAAGTTTCAATAAATTTATCGTACAACTCACAGATGTAAGAGTGTACTGCAATGAGGAGAGAACTCGTACATTCCTCGGAATTTATTGTCAAGATGAGGATAAAATGTTGAAATACCTAACAGAAGTTTTTGATAATTTATTAGCTGAATATCAATTACCATCATTTTACAAGGTACATAAAAATAATGCTTCCTTTTGCATTTTTGTAAAATGCATTTACATATAATATGAAAAAAAAATAACAGGTTTTATAATTTGCATTTAATTCTCTTCTTTTGCTGTAGTCATGTTGCATGATTACATCAGAAACAAGATATTTTAGGCCTGTTATTTTTATATTTCTTCATCTTCCTTTTTTTTCTTTCCAACATAGAAAGAAAAAGTGAATCGTGCAATTTCAGTTAAAAAGAATAGATCTTGTATGAATCACACATACATAACTTAATGTGACTGCAGCAAAGGCCAAAAAATTTAAATTAATTTGATATGTTTTCTTATATACAGGATACTTCATATCATATAAGTTTCTTCTGGTGCCTTGAAGACAAGCGAGCTTGTTTAAAAGAAATTCTGCCACTTCTTACTAGCAGTCTAAACAAATTTTTGGCAGAAAACATGGAAGATGCTCATGTGCATGTCAATGATATACAGTGCAAAATTGGAAATAAATGTTATACTTTCAAACTGAAATGACAAAATCTACAAATTAGACTATAAAATTTAGGGAATCGTACAGTATCTGTTCATTATGAAAAAAACTATTACTTGATTGCTTTTCTCAATTAATTGAACTTATTGATTTTCTACAAAACTTTAAAAATATAAGAGATAATATCAATAATTTACAAATTGTAATAGTATTGCTTTTCTGAATATGTATTGTATTATAAAACATAAAGATATATCTACATATATTTGTAAGATATTTTGTAAAAAATAAATTATTTTTTATATTAAAATTATATATATATATACAAAATATTTTCTATAAGTCATACTGGTTTAAAAATCGCCAAGTTATGAGGCAATTTTGTTACGATACCTGCACCTCGCCACAATTTAATCCATGAATCACATAAATTCGGCTCTATGCTAGCTAGTAGCGTGCAAATTTCAGGATTTTGTATAAATAATCCTGCCTCTGGATTACTCACGATATTTTTACAACCACTGACATCGATATAAGTTAATGTAGGCTGACGATTTAACAATGTGTTTATGGATAACACAGATACATTAATATTTCCACGAAGTACTAATTTTAACAATCGAGGCAATTGCGTTAAGACGATCTTTACGTCGATGTCTAATACGTCACAGAATGAAAGATCCAGCGATTCTAAGCTCGGCGCCAGAGCTGCGCTTATCGTATCCAGACTTAAGATGAATCGGTTGGAAGACAGAATATTAGACAAGCTCAAATCAAACAGTTGCCTACTCAAGAAAGAAGTCACTGCATCGCGATTTAATTTATTCCACGAAATATCGCAGCTTGTTAGATTGGGATTGTCAAGTGAAAGATAAAAGTTCTCCAGCATACAATAACGTAAGTTAAGAGTTTGTAAGTATCTCAAGGGCGCAATTAGCTTCCGCAGGGTATCACAACTCTCAGAACTCAATGGATTGTAACTCAGATCTAGGACTCTTAATTGAGGAGGCAACGAGTTTACTTGGCGTAAACAGGCGAAGTCAATATCACAGCCTTTTAAATAGAGCTCCTGTAGAAACGACATATTCGAGAGACATTGATGTAAGTGCATTCCCGCTGTCAGCAATACAGTACCTGACAATTGTAACAGTTTAATACTCTTTTCGTATTCTAAGGTCTTTAACAACGGCACAAATACTTGTTTATTGATATCGTCAGGTTTTGCACGAAATATCGATGTATTTTCGCAAGATCTCAGACACTTCAGCACGATTTCGCAGGGTGTCAGATTGTGAGTACAACAGATGGTCTTGAAACGCTCGACGATGGATGGAACCTGCAGTTCGACTACCTCGCACTCCAATTTGTTATTTGTATTTTCTCTCATGATTCTCAGAATACTCTCTTTCGTTACGACAGTCCCATTTATGGGCTGAAACATCAGCTTAACTGTACAACCAGTTTCATCGTGGAACATACGTTCGGTAGTACTTATAATGCAGGTCAGAAACTCTTTCTCGTCTTCGCAAACTGCTACTTTTAAATTGAACACCTTGTCTTTAACAAACGTACATAAATGTAAGTACTCTTTGTCGTGCTGTTTTGAATTTATTGTAGGAAACGATTGCAAATGAGCCACTGGGGATGGTGTACGACTACGAGACACGGTGAATCCACTTGAGACCAAGGATGTCTGTCGTTTTCTCTTATTTCTTTTAGGTTCTTCAAATAATTCAACAATGTCACCAGAGAGATCATCATTACTGTCTTCGCTTGTACTGAAATCATCTTTACTATGACATGAATCATTCAGTCTCAACTTTTTAGTAGCGTTCTCCGGATTTCCATCGAAAGACTTTCGTTTGACTGTAGCAGTGTGATTGTTCAACAGTTTATGATTGTTTGTAGATTTTTTCTTCGTTGTTCCGATATCGTCTTCAAGCCAATCATCGACAAGAACTAGTTCTTCATTAATTAAAGGCGCAACCGCTTTAGTAACTGCCTCATTATTGTCTTTAAGTGCACTAACGGTGTTAGTTTTATTGAAGGTCCGCAAGCTCTCTATTGTTCTCTTGTAATCCTCACCGACGGATATTTTTCGAACCTCAGACGTCTCGGGCGACGCAGACTTTTTGTTCGATGGCCAAACGTCGTTGGATCTCTTCCTTTTCGTGTTCACTGGAATAACAGCCGAAAGCTTTTTATGCATTGTGTCATATTCGATTAAATCCTCGGGACTTAAATCTTTCACACGTTTTCTCCACTTTTCCAGGCAATCCAGCACTGTATCGTCGTCGTGGGTCTTGAGTGTCACGGTTGCTCCGTGTTGTATCAAGAGGTGCATCATAGAGGAATGTCCGCAAGAGGCAGCGTCGTGAAGCGGCGTCACACCTTTGCAAGACGGACCGCCCGGATCATTGACATTGGCACCATGCTTCAGAAGCAGTTTTGCAACTTCTACGTAACCGTGATTAGCAGCTTCGTGAAGTGGAGACCATCCGTAGTGATCTCTGACGTTTGTAGAATGACCGGACGATAAGAGCTTCTCAACAGCACCGATATCACCATTGATACACGCTACGTGTAGCGGCGTTTCACCCTTCTCATTCCTTTTGATCGCGGTTGACGTTCCTCTCCTCAGTCTTCTTTTGGTACCAACAGGCTTCGTGACACTTTCTTCGGGTTCTAGATCAGACAGATCCTCTAGACAAATGTCTGCACCAATTCTGTCGCTTTCCTCGGATGACGCTTCACTCTCTGTATCGCTCTGTACTTCCAAAAACGTTAATCCTACTTTCTGCTTTATATCCTCTGCCTCAGTAAACTGGCCTATGCTTTCCAGATAATTGACGAGTTCTCTTGTAACAGACTTTTGTAGCTTAACGTTACCGCTTTCGTTCGCTGCGTTCAATGCTGAAATGTAACACTCCCGTACTTCCACATCAGTGGCATTTGTCGTTATTAATAAATCCGCTAGAAACAACACCGACCTGTATTTCTCTCGAGGATCGGTGCAAAGATCCAATTCCCTTCGTGCAAATGGCAACGCTTCTTTGTAACATCTTGCATCTTTGAGCGTTTGAGCTAAGCTCATTAAAGAAACGCCTATTTGTTCACCAGTTTCCTCTGCACAAGTCAACATTTGTCGATAATATTCTGCACCTTTGTCAAAGCATTGAGCGGCGACTGCTGCATCACCTAAAGTATCATAAAGTTTTTGCTTAGCTCGAGTATCAGTCTCGACAAGGAGACTGTTTTCCGCTCGACAAATCGTTACAATAATTCTTAAATACTTCTCGACCTGATTATTAATGTCTTTTGGCAATCCACTACTCGCGTATAGGGGCACTAATACTTTACGCGTTTTAATCCACTGTCCAGTTCGCATAAACAGTTCAGCCTTTATTATTTTTGCTTCGGCTTTCAGGCGCACATCATTTACAGTGGCTGCAGTTTCAATATAATTTAACGCTAGCTCAAAATTGTTTTGCCGCTCGTATATAGTTGCTAGAGAGATACACGTTCGATGTAAGTCTTCCTGAAAATTATTGGATACACATAATGCAGTCGCTTGCTCGATTAAACTAATCGCCTGTTGTGTCTCTTTCTGTGCTTCTAGCGTTAAACCTAAGTTAAGTAGCAATCTTGCCTTCATCAGCGTCTTCTCTTCCAGTTTGATCTCAGTGGCTGTTAATTTATCGCACAACTCCATACTCTCCGCATAAGCCATCTTTGCGTTTGCCAAAGCCTCATCTCGTTTCTCTATATTGCTTATTAAACTTTCAGCTAAACAGAAATAAGTTCTACCTAAAGTAGCAAATGCTCGTTGCTCCTCTATTGAGTTGTTCATGTCTTTGGCGCCTTCCAGATGTAAATTTTGGTGTTCCAGGGCCTGTTTGTAATCTTCCAAACTTGCGTAAACCTCTCCAATCATTCTGTGTGCTATCGCACAGCTTAGTTTATCTTCCAGTTTCTCACAAGCAATCAGCTGTTCAGAATATTCCTGCAGAGCCTCCTTCAGCCGATTGTTCTCAAAGTATACGTCTCCCAGAGTATTCGCGATTTCGGCCAACTGACGAAGATTATTGTCACGTTTGGCATGTTGCTTCCTCTTAATGAGTTTGTCGATGTTCATTCTGATAAAATTTCTTAGGCCTACAAAATGTTTTGTCTTCTTTGAAATCCTACAAAGTAGAAGACATTAATTTCATTGAAAAAATTTGATAAAGATTTAAGATATTAAGCATGTTTCCTATAACTAATGTTTATTTTGGAAATTAAAATTTAAAATAAAAAAAATATATATATCTAATATTTGACATATTTGGCAAAAGTTAAAACAGAAAGTTCACATGATGAATAGAAACTCTATAGAATCTAGATATGAGTGACTTTGTTAAAATTTTACAAGAAAAACATATGTACTTTTTCTCTCTGTGTGTATATATATAAAACCTCAATGTATCTTATACTATTTTATTCTATAATTTTAATTAGATTGTAGATACTTATTTCTATCTTTTTGTGTATATATATTGTAATTTATCATTCTAATTTATGCTATCTCACATTTTTACTCCATTTTTGTCAATACAGATTAATTTTAAAATACCTTAGGATAATTTATTCTTATTTTAATTTTTAAAACTAGAAGATAAAAAGCAAGTAAATTGAGGTTAAAGTTAATCTATATTCATAAAAATGGATTAGAAAGAGAGAGAGAAAGATAGTATAAGTTAGAGTAAGACGTTATAGTATTTTCTCTTGTAGAATTTTGTCAAAATCGCTGGTGACAGATTCTATTAAAGATTTGAATTGTTGGAAAAATAGATGTATTGTCTGAAGTTGATGTACTTACTCTTTTGATATGCCGTGAAAATCTTTAAAATGTGAACTAATCGACACTGTGAAGTGTAATAAATTCTTATCTGAATGACCTCTCCTTTTTTAAATAAAATATTCAAGTATCTTCGAATCTATTCCAAAAGCACAACATTCTCTACGAAATTGAGAATCTGTCAGACTCATAGTTATATGTTATATATACCATCTGATCATATCTTATTCCACAGTATATGATTTCTGATAGGTTGAAATTCTTAGGGCGACTGTTACCAACACCGATTAAATCGACGATTAGTCCATTGGAATTGACCAATCGCGTCTGTCGTAAAAACAAAATGATAAATGCGATTGGTCAATTCCAATGGACTAATCGACGTTGGTAACAGTCGCTATTCTCTGTTCTCTACAAGTGTCTACAATTTTGGCGCCATTTGGTGCGTTCCGAAATTTGTTAAAAAATGAATGATGCCACGCGAAATTTAAGGTATGTTTTCATGCTGACGCTTGACACTCATTTTCAACGCTACAACAAATTATGTGATAAAATAAAATAAAATGAATATGCAAACAGAAATCTTCTCGGAGAAATGCATGGTAAAAGGAAATTTATAGCGTTTTCTCTTGGCTGCACCAGTGTAGGGTGATTGCACCAGTTCATCTTTTTCCTTTTCCCTTCTCCTGGAGAGAAAAAGAAGAAAGATGAACTAGTGCAAAAGTTCAGCTGAGTGTTGCACTGGTGCAGCCAAGAGAAAACGCTATTAGATGCACTTGTTCTCGAGGCAAATTTCATCAAGACAGATCAGGCAGAGAGAAACCTGAGAGAGGACATAACGACCTAAAACCTGTAACCACAAAATACTGCCG
>NW_017278120.1:0-570 GCF_001594065.2 Cyphomyrmex costatus | reverse complement strand
TATATAATCAAATACGCTAACAAACGTAATAAGTGATATTCTTCGCTATCTTATTTTTCACCTATTTTAAATCATTATTACTTTAACATCACACCGTTAAATTTTAATATATGTCTTTCAACATATTATTAAGATCCATAAGATGCTATAAGCATCAAAATTGTTAAATTGCTTGTCAATTTAACTATAATGTGACATTACTGCGGCAGTAAGTATGTATGCGTCAGTGCTGAAAAACTATCAGCGTCGCGAATTTTGGAGGGATTACATACGCAGTATGTAAAATTCACACAATTATAATAAACACTGTGATCCAGCCAGTGATGGGAATTCCGGCCCGCTTGCAGCCCTCGATGATAGGGCCATCGATCGGCGGCCTAGCACAACAGTTAGCACTCACACAAACAAAGCTCGTGTACGTGTGACTTTGGAGCAGGAGCGCGCCGACAATCGCGCTGTCCTTGTCTCACTAATCGTTGTCTCACCCTCTTTGTTTTCCCTTCAGCTCGCTGAGAGCGAACAAGACAGCGAGAGAATCAGAGAGAGAGAGGAAGAATCCTTCTCGCTGAC
>NW_017278119.1:0-882 GCF_001594065.2 Cyphomyrmex costatus | reverse complement strand
AAGCGCTCGCTGTTATTGGTGTATTCTTTTAGATCATCCAATCAAATTTTAAATCTAGGAGAAGACACCAATAGTAAAGAGCATTCACTCAACTGTTGAGTCTGCTGAACGTAGTCATGGACATAGGGCTTTGTTAATTGTCAATTTTTTAATTACTTAAAAAATTGTGTATTATAAAGGTTAATTTACTACCAATGAGATATTATATAATCACATATATTACCTATTAGGTAAATCTAGAGTCCTAGATATCAGAGAAGCGCAACTGATGTTAAGCGTCCTGATTGGCGTGATTGTCAGCCAATCATGACATTCATTCATTGATACTAAAAATGGCTGACTAATAGACGATTGGTGGATTTCATATTTCATCTGCAAACGACGCCATTTTTACTACTTTTCTTAGTAATTTTGCGATACTGACTTAAGCAGGTTGCGCTTCTCTGATATCTAGGACTCTAGGTAAATCTAGCAATCCGCGCTTGTGATTGGGTAATTTTGCTACTTATCTAACGTGTAAAATTTACCGAAAGGTGAAACAACCGGCCCTTAGTTTTAATATTAGTATATTTTATCCTAAAATTGTTTCTTTATATTTCTTTTATTCTATATCTCAAACAAAAGACTTAAAATTAATTTAAGTTGTTTTATCAATGATATAATGAATATAATATGAATATATAAAATATATATTATCTAATCACACACATTAATAAAGCAATCCAAATATAATGAATACGAAATTGTAAATAACATGGCAAAAAATATTTACAACTTTTAATACTTTAGTTCATTTCTTGGTGAAAGAAATAAATATGTCTTTCACCAATTTTAGCAGATATAGTAATGCAGGACTTGGAAGAACAAGCTATTAATTGTTTG
>NW_017278118.1:0-641 GCF_001594065.2 Cyphomyrmex costatus | reverse complement strand
TAACAAACGCCTGATTGAAGTAATGCAGCGTTTACGAAAACATAATCTAAAATTACAGCCCGATAAGTGCAATTTCCTTAGAAAGGAAGTAATTTATCTAGGTCATATAATTATTGAAAATGGAATACGACCAGATCCAAGCAAATTAAGTGCTGTAAACAATTTTCCTATACCAAGAAAAATCAAGGATGTGCAATCATTTATCGGATTGGCCGGATATTACCGGAAGTTCATTGAAGATTTTTCTAAAATTGCAAAACCTCTTACGAGTTTAACCAAAAAGGGAGTAAAATTTTATGGAACAGCAAAACGCGTTCGAATTATTAAAGGCAAAACTCACGTCGGCACCCGTACTAAGTTACCCGGATTTCTCTCGTGAATTCTTAGTAACAACCGACGCATCAGATCATGCAATCGGAGCAGTATTATCACAAGGTCCCGTAGGCAGAGACCGACCGATTGCTTATGCTAGTAGAATTTTGAATAAAGCCGAACAAAACTATAGCACGACGGAAAAGGAACTATTAGCTATAGTATGGGCCGTAAAAAATTTTCGACCCTATTTATATGGTACAACATTTACCATTGTGACAGACCACAGACCATTAATCTGGCTATTCAATGTCACGGATCCAGGTTCT
>NW_017278117.1:0-628 GCF_001594065.2 Cyphomyrmex costatus | reverse complement strand
GTATGTTTTTTGGGTCGCTGAATCCGAATCCGAGGTCGGTTTAACCCCAGCTCGTCAGGGTTTGGCCATAATCTCAAAAAAAAAAACTCCAAAATCAACTAAAAAATTTTTCTTCGACTTGGGGGTTTCTAATACTGATAAACAAACTTCAGGTCTTCGTGAACAAATGTCTGCGACGAATTCTGAGACTGTTCTGGCCAAACTTACCAACAAATGAAGAACTACTGTTCCAAGCAAGAAAAAATAGGCACTGAAATCCGCCGCAGAAAATGGAAATGGATCGGCCATACTCTAAGAAAAGATCCGCATAACATAGCTCGCTTGGCTATGGAATACAATCCGCAAGGAAAGCGCAAAAGAGGGAGACCTGCCATGTCTTGGAGGAGAACAATAGATAATGAAATTAAATCTATTGGAAAATGCTGGGCAGAAATAAAAACGATTGCCCAAAATAGAGTAAGATGGAGGAGACTCGTAGACGTCCTATGCTCCACATAAAGGAGATAAAAGGAGTGATGATGATGATGATGATGATACATAGTGAGATACCCAGGCCGAAACAAAATTTTTTTTTGTGTGGCTGTGTTATTCAAGGTGAAAATTCAAATTGAACATACATACATATAAG
>NW_017278116.1:0-552 GCF_001594065.2 Cyphomyrmex costatus | reverse complement strand
ATCAGATAGGGGTAAATTCTGTCCGAACAAGAACGTACATGTCTAGACAGATATGTCTAGCCATTAAAAGAGAAATCGGTGATAAAAAAAAAAAGGAAAAGAGTGAAAATATGAAAGAGTCACTTAAGGATAACATAAATCATAAGTAGATCGCTCGAATGTGACAAAAAAAAAATATGAAGGACTCACTTAACATTCCTAGTTTAAGAGCATTTTATTCGTCAACAAAAAAAAATACACAAAAGCATAGTTTTTAATCTGAGAACCGTCGATCTCGGACAATATCGTAAATCAGATAGGGGTAAATCCTGTTCGAACAAGAATGTACATGTCTAGACGGGTATGTCTAGCTAATAAAAGTGAAAATATGAAAATTCACGTAAGAACAACATGAATCATAACTAGATCGCTCGGAAAGGATGATAAATCCCCCTCTCTCAGAAGACGAAGAAAACTAAATTCGCTAATGGATGACTGAAAAGTCTGTAGAAAAAATGGTATCCAATAAGCGTTAGACAATTAAAACCTTATGCAGGCGGATTCAACAGTCAC
>NW_017278115.1:0-309 GCF_001594065.2 Cyphomyrmex costatus | reverse complement strand
TTTTTTATTACCATCTCTTAGATTTATGATTGTACATCGACTTTCTAATCATGTATATCATGATGTCGGTTTTTTCTGATGGAGACTCACGGAAGTGGATTAAGACTGTACAAGTGTATCTCTGCGATCTCTGCGAGTGATTTTGTCCATGATTGTTTATCGTCTGAGGAGGGCTCAATCCTGGAGCCGAAACTAGTAGCGCTAAGTTAATTTATACTAATCTTAAGTAAATTTAAGTAATTTTTTATAATTATATTTTTATTTTTATAGTTTTTATAATTAAATTTTATTTTATTTTATTACTTGGAT
>NW_017278114.1:0-2303 GCF_001594065.2 Cyphomyrmex costatus | reverse complement strand
AAAAATGTGTAGCCAGTCAACTTGTAGTCTTTCCATAAAAACCACATATTAATTGGCTACATACATATTTTCGAGATTCAAGAACTCAGCGTTGTAGAATTATGAACACAGTGCTATAGACACGTAATAAGTTTAGATATACAAGCGTTAAAAAGATTCATTTCGCTTCTATTAAGGAAATTATATTTTTTACGTTATATGTTTTTTTCTCTAATTATTTTCATATATCTGTTTAACGTAACGCGAAAACGTAAGACAAAGTTAAAAAACTAATAAATTATGAGATTTTCCATGCCTTCTTCTAGATCTGACATATCGACCTGAAATGTTAAATATCTAAATTGAAAGTTATTTTTTGATATGTTTATATTAGTTTTTATGTTTATATTAGTTTTTATATTAGTGGGCTAATTAGAAAGAAATCATATTATATAAAAATATATGTATATATAAATAGGTATATCTGAAAAAGTGTTGATCTTCATATTAGGCCCTAATCTACAAAAATAACAATGCAACCAAAATGCGTACGTCATGTCATTTTTATCTAAAACATTTTTAACACCATCGAAAATAAAAGAAATATTTAAGTTTTCAAGTGAAATGTGGATCATACGCACATCATGTAGCTACATAAATAATGAACTTCATCTGAAATAATCGAACATTCCAAACTTATAGCAAGATACAACTATAGTTTATTTAAAATTCTACTCCAAAAATATGTTTTATGTAGTATATTTCATACGTCTCTTTATGGACTGATTAATTATTGACAAACGCGTGATTTAATTATAGGCACGTCCATTTACAACTATGCCTTATATCACGCAAACTGAACAAAATATTTAACATACAAATGTCACTACAAATGCTGTGGTACCTTGTAACCAATGCGCTAATTTTCATCGACAATATGTATGTGATACTTGAGTGTAATGTAAATGGCGTTTACTGCTGGTCATTAAAAGATACCATTGCCTTTATTGATCAACTTTCAGAATTTATTCCGAATGTGATTTTATTTCTTACATTAAATTACTTATGTCAAACTATTTATAACAAGGTATGGTAAAATTAAAACATTAGTAATTACTTATAATTAGAGAAATAAGCATAAACAACAATTTTATATGAATAAAGCTACATACGTAGTTTATCCCAAATAACATAACATATAGAACATTTAATTTTAATACTGACTTACATGTTACCTCTAATTACGATGTCCCGATGACAAAAAGAAATAAATTCAACAGGCATGGTAACGTCTCGGCATAACACGCGCCAAGAACATCGCGTCACATACATGCATGTTCGTGCTGTTGTCAAGTTCTATATAGTACCACTATGGTTCAATCTCGAGTTTTGTCATTAGCAATCTTTAAATTAACATTACTTTAAAAACTAAAACCATAATAAAAAATCTAAACACACAATTATTATTTGATATTATCGGTGTATTTTAATTACGCGACTTGTTGGAATAAAATTGGACAGTAAAGATCCAGATCTAGAAATCTTGTTCCGAAAAAGGTCATCTTAGATTTTCAGATACTTTCAGTACAATTTATGTAATGACCATTTTGTTAATTAATTTTACAAATAATGTCTGTACTATAAATCATATTTTATATGTTAGAATATTTTGCGTTAAGCGACCCGTGCACGTCAAGTTTTTTCTTCACTATAACCCATGGTTGACAATTTCACTTTCAGATTATTTTATACGTCTTGCGTTATGAAATACTTGGCTAATAGCATTTATTTCGTATACGTTTTTTATGATGCAGAACTTAATGTTCTGGATACCTTATTTGTGCACTTGGAATATATTTTCTTTGTTCTACAGATATTTTTATAGGAATAAAACAATTTCAGATAAGCGAGACGGTAGAAATTCTGTACAAATTGTCAAATTATAATCTCGATGAAGATTTACGTGAACAGGTAACTATAATTATAATAGAATTTTCATAAGATTTTAATTATTCTACGCGGAATGTTATTAGCGCCTACAGAAGTTCGGACACCTGTATAAATTTTATCGAATTATTATGTAAAAATCAGAAGCATTGTAAAACAACAATTGTATTAAGCTCTTATGTATACCAAGTAAATATGATAATGAAATCGGCTCTTACGTATGTTAGAAAATTTATGCACACTATGTACTATCACCATACTTACATAAATACATATATGTATACATCAGGGATGGGAAAGTTACTTTGTAAAAGTAAAATTCAAAATATAAAACCTATGTATTTATTCAATATACATTGGTGTACAGGCAAATAGAG